>NW_017305375.1:2583097-2588977 GCF_001594115.1 Trachymyrmex septentrionalis
AATAGATATTATATTTATTCTATAGAAATCAATATTTGTCTATAATTAAACGTTACTTTCGTGATAAAATCTTTAAATGATATTCTTAATTAGTAAATCTATTAAAGATTGTTGGAACAATTTAAGATTCGTCGTAAATTAAAAAATTTAAAGGAAATAATTCTTAAAATTGTACGTTCTAAAATGGAACTTAGAAGCTCAATTAGCTATCACATAATACATTTATATAAATATTCTATCAACTATAGTGCTCAAAGATACATTTTTATGATCATATATTGAAATTGAATTTTTACATTGATACCAAATTGAACGAGGTGCTGAAATAAAATGATTAATCAAAGCAAATATACAAGAAAACAAAAGAAATATTTGCGATAAAAATCCATACGCATTTCATGCACGATTGATAAATGGAAAAGAGAAAAGAAGAAAAAATTGAAGTTTTTGATTGATAGTATGATAGTACATAGCAATATAGTGACTATTTGCGAAGATGGTCCCGCTTATCTGTAATAATTGTACACCGGTACAATTGATAAATACAAATGCATTGTATTGTGTTGAAACTGCGAAACATATTCCTCGAAAGCTTTTTTTACGAATAAACCCGTCCATTAATTATGTAATTATTATACAAGGTTTTTATTAACATGCATTTCTGCCACATTATTTAGTCTTTTCGGATCTATTGTACTTCTTAAATACATTTTCAGACGTCTTAGTACGCTTGTAGGTGCAGTTAGAGTTTGGTATAGTTAATAAAATTACGACGTACTTTGAATTTCTTCTCAAATCTGGCACGTGGAATTTTCAGGGGAAAGGGGAGACTCTTTGGGTAGCTCGAAAAACTTTTTCGCAAGGAACCGGAAGGAAAGTGGGGACATATTTTGAAATATGACCTCTCTCTCTCTCTCTCTCTCTCTCTCTCTCTCTCTCTCATCTCGATGCTACTTACATTTATCGAGATTATCCAGTTCAGTTGTACATTCTAGCATTTCTGAGTTATTGAAATTTGATCGAGATTGCGTTATTCTTATCATGTCGTGTTATTATTTTTGACCAAGTCGATCGAGTTGCCAAACGTGTGACTTCCTTTGAAACTTTAAAATCGACATGGTTTCAACCGATACGTTTGCCAAAATTTGTCGAAGTGAATCTTTATATTCTGGAAATTATCAACGTATCGCATATATCAGGTATGCGAGAATGAGCATGATGAAGTCAATGCTTTCGGAAGGTACCAAAGTTTGCTGCAGCGACGCAATGTCTGTTAATAAAGTTATTATAATTCTTTGAATATGCTTTTAAAAAGACAAACGCAAAACAATATATGTACCTATTTTTAAATGTAGAAAAATGGAGGAATAAGCGAATACAAAAATTGTATCATAGTGTTATTAATAAATAATATCTAATGAAGTTTTTTTATAATTAATTTTATGGTAATAATACTAAAATTATCTTCTTTTATACAAATCCCATTGTTTTATATAATTGGCGCATGATGTAATTAATTTAACTATCTGAATTTTTTAAACTTAATAAATTTTATAGAGACTGTTTTATGTATCTTTAACTTTTGTGTAGACGAGACTAAAGCGCTACAATTTTTGTAAATTTCTGTTTTTAATTAATCAAATAATTTTTTGTTTATATGCCAGGAAAAAGCAGTGGACTTCATTTTTTTCTCAAATATTTTTAATACAATTTTCACAAATATACTTTTTAAGATATTAGATAATCGTATAACATTCAAATTAATATATCCTCGCCGAATACATAATCGTTTCGAGCTCGAAATATACAGCAATTAACATTGAATCTCAACAATGGTTTATACGTCATGTCAGATTACTGATATGTTAATTTGTGAACGTTTAATTAATACAATGCGAAAGTAATCCCGTTAGATCGCTTATAATCGTATAGCAGCATAACGCATAGAACCGTATCTCGATGAAACAAATTCGATACTCGTAGCTTGAACGAGAACGCTCGATAAACGAGACCGTGTGTATTTCGCCGACATTAAATCCGCAGAGTAACAAGCGCAATCTCTTGCACTCGCTTTGGTTAACCCGAATTTGATTAACACAGAGGAATGCAAATTGCAGCGTACAAGTGATCAACATGGCTGCTTATAATTCACTGTGAAACGAATGGGAATTTACGTGCGGAAGGATAGCAAAAAAAAAAGAGGAGAAGTGACATAGTTATTATACTGTTATTATACAGATACGTGAAGCATCTCACTCATCTTCTGTTTTCTCTCAATTATAGGTTCTCCAGTCAATCTGGAGCCAAGTTTTTTTTTCGTTGTAATCTGACATTTTTGTAAATTTTATATAAAAATATGAAATTTAAATTTTATTTTATATTAATTTTATATTTGTTTTTGAATAAATTTTATATTTTCTGTTGAACTTTATATGTATCTATCACTTCGGCTGTATATATTATTTTTAACTTTGTCTAAAAATTTTATAATACGTGTGTATCTTGTATTTTAATATAACGTCAATATTTATTTTACTAAATTTTTTTTTAGCTAGCATGTAAGTTGTTTCTGTAACAGATGTATATTGCGTTGAGAGTTAATCGAATTTATTCGTTCTTAGCTGATATTTTAGATTTCCGCGATTTGTAAATAACTAAATAAATACATCTGCATTTACATTATTAATAACTTGTAAACACACGTGTGGATGATAAACGCACGCATAACTGTAATTTTAATATTTTTTAATATAAATGTTTTAAAAAAATTACACTAAAAAATATCTAAATATTTTAATATTTAAAATAAGAGGAGATTTTGGAGTATTATAACAAAGTAATAATACTATTAATAGAAAACAAAGATAAACTTTCAAAGATTTTATAAAATAAATGAATAAAATGAAATAAAATAAATAAATTTTGTATTATATATATATATATATATATATATATATATATATATATATATGCAATAATATAATAATATAAATATTCTCTACTAAATAAAATAAAGTATAAGCTTTTTACAATAAAACATTCTAATAATAAAATTTAATATAAAATTTTATTGGTTTTCTCTCTCTCTCTCTCTCTCTCTCTCTCTCTCTCGCTCTCTTTTTGAAAGACTTCGTAGTGTTTATTACACATAACTTTGTCACAAGAATAGAGAATACAAGGATATAAAAAATAAGACTAGCAGATACTCGAGTAAGCTTTTAAAAAAACTTGTAGATACGGTTGTAAATGCATTATACAGTGTACTGGAAATATTCGAAAAAGCTCACTGGTGAAAATGAAAAGCGACGCGAGCTAGACATTAATTCCGTTGTTATATATTCGGTACGCCCAACAGACTTTTGAATATTTACGCTTTGACATACACATTTAACCACGAATGGACAGCGACGTGGGTGACAAACGTGTAAATCACGAACGAAGTCTCGCATAGGAGCCGAAATTGTGAAGTACGTACTTTTTGCCGAACGTCCGAGGGATCTTTGAACCGGAAATTTTCGAGAGAGGATTGGTGATAGACTGATATATTGTAATATAGAGCGATTTGAAGTTTTATCAACTATTTTACTCTGTGTGAACTATTGGAAAGTCAGAATAGATAACGTTTGTTATAACAATGCGCATTGCAGAGTTTACAAGCTGTTGGAGACTATTGCATGATCTGTATCCTAGCATATATGAATTATTAGATTTGTTCAGAGAAGATACAATTATAGGTAATAAAGATTTTTAAGTTACAAAAACTTTTATGATATAATTAATTACTTTTTAATGGCAAATGCAAATAATGTATGATCAATTTATTTTATTAAAAAATTATTTGTATTATTTAAAATTGCATAATCAATTTTTTAACTTACATAATAATTTTGTATCTCTTTTTATGTAGAAGCTATGCAATTATTATAATTGTAGAATTCCAAGCCGGCTTAGAGAAAATAGGAAATAGAAACTTCGGGTAGATTTTTCATCATCCATCATTATGTTTGGCACAGAACGAGTTTGATTCGCTACCACGTACAATGCTAAGATATATCGATTTCTCAATTTTCCACGCACGCGAGACATCTGGAATTTACTTTAAAGGAAAGCAAGGGTGAATATTTTTAAAAACCGCGACCGTAAGTTAAGCACGCTGTACAGAGAGAAACGCACAGATAATATTGATTTTTTAGTTATGTATAGATACTGGTTACAGTAAATGCTGCCGGGGTCTTCGTTATCGTTAAAGACGCGGCCCCGCCTATGTATGTACATATAAATATTTTTCAAAGCAAACCGTAAGTTAGCGCACCAGGACGGTGTACTTCTATTCCTTTACATTGCTGATAATCCGAATAGATGACGAATAATGTACGCGTCCTCTACGATTGACGTCTTGTTATTTCTAGTTAGATATCCGAGTTTCACCCTCGTATTTGAGAGATGTTATAACTGACATTTTTCTTTTCTTGCCCTCTTGTGAGGTTTGATTTCTTATAAATCATAAATTTTATATTTCGCAACATCTGTCCGAATTAAATATTGTAACGAAAAATCTGTAAAATTTTTTATTTTGCGTTTAAAAGATTAATGAGATATGTACAAGATATTTTATATTTTGCAGTATTAGTTAATATAAAAAAAAACATATCGCGGCGCGTCAAATATGGATTTTGATTTTATAAATTTAACAATTAAATAAATTTAGACTCTATTGAAATAAAGCAAATAAAAAGAAATGCCCCCAAGAGCCAAACACTAGATGTGTACATTGAATTTATTCAATACGATTATAATGAACTACCATATAAGCGTTTCCATTCTTGGTTAGTCCTCTTCAATTTTATACAAATCAAATAATATAGATAAAAAATTTACAATGAATATTAACACATGGTCAATATGCAATATTCGTAAATTTGCACATATAAGGTAACGTCAGATTTCGTGAATCTCGTGGCATGTAGAACGTTAGGTGTGTATACTCTGTATTGAATCTTGATCAATCAAGTAAACATATGGCTACAAACGCGAATTGATCGGTTTATTGACAATGTATATAACAGGTGACAGATGAAAGGTTCAATCGTGATATTAGGTAAGGATATTAACATCACAGAAATTCTACATGCTTAAATATTCTACATGCTTAAAAAATAAATGTGTATAAATTATGTATTTGTAAATTTAAATATCTCTTTGCACGTGTCGTGCTATTCTTATTCCTAGTTTAAGAGCTATCGATCGTGAAACATTCAATTTATCAACAAAACGATCATTCAAACTTATCCCCTCGAACTATCGATGTAAGTTATTTCATTGGTAGCATATCTAAATCGAAAAGTTTTGATGTAACGGAATTGGACGTCATGCTCTAACTATATAGAATCATTATTTATAATACAATAAATTAGATAAGAGTTAATACGTTTTTGATTTATATTGCACGAGAAATCTTTTTTGAAAAGATTAATTTTTGAAAAGATTGGAGATTAACGCAAGCTTTGAGTTCTCTAGTTTTTACCAATTTGAAATGTTTTTAAAACTAGAAAAATAAAATGTAAACGCGTTTGCAAAACAACATGATCGTAGCATTTTTACTTAAATGTAAATTTTGCAGTATACTGCGCTAAAATGTTCAACAATAACAATACATATTCGCAACAATGTACTACCATACAATATGTCTATTATACGAATCCAGTCAGTACACTTGCTTGGTCGCGTATATTTCTTGGACATATAATATATATGCACAGTTTGCATAAATAAGGTTGTCGTGTTATTTCCACAGTATTCTTGGTTATACACACCACACACACACACACACACACACACACACACACACACACACACACACACACACACACACACACACAC
>NW_017305375.1:2589027-2599778 GCF_001594115.1 Trachymyrmex septentrionalis
CACACACACACACACACACACACTCGTCGGGATTTTTCTTTCACGGAATTTCTTCTTTTGCGGATAGAATTTTGAAAAGTCTTAAAAGCGTTAAAAAATCAAATCTCTAATATTGTCTCGGTGATGAGGAAAAGTCACAAATATTCTATTATTTATTTTGAGAAATGTATTATATTGAATTAAAGAGATGAGAAAGATAAATTTCAATGATAACAGCGGACGTATTCTTGACAGTGAGATTTTCTCTTAATGTATTAATCACGAGAAACGGGAGTATTACTTATTGTGTCGGTATACATAATGTTTTCAGCACATAAAAGTATGGTGAACTATCACACTCATTTCGAAGACAATTTATGCATATTATTTCATTTTTAATGTCTCATAATTTCAAGGATTTTTAAACGTTACAATTTTAATTGAAATTAATGATATTTTTTTGAAAGTTTTGAACTATATCTACCACTTTCGGATTTTATGAATAAAGTCTATTTTTATTTATCGCATGGCAACTTTATTTAGTAGGATAACTCCGACAAATACACCGCGCTGGGATTTTTACGCCGCAAAGTCAGAAAAAATAGAAGAAATGGGGATAATTTTCCCGCAATTACTCTGTTACATGCCGTTATGTTATATTAGTATTGTGTTATGATTTCAGCTTCTTACTGTTAATGATAATATTAATGAAATTATTATAAGTTAAATCGATTTGTCACTACAATAAGTATTCATCCATCATAAATTATAATCTATAAAATGATTATCGTAGGGCATGTAAAAGACTTAGTGGTTATTTCATGATACATACGTGTAATGGAATAGTTGTATGTGAAGCATGTTGTATAGCAAAATACAAGTGCTTTGTTTTCGTATTCTTTGTTTAGCTTGTTGTCTTGTACATCCTGCTTGTTTGGGATATATAGTATTTTTAGCGGATGGGGATTTATGCCCAAAGCATACAAAGTGCGTAGATTAAATTCAGTGCATTAAATGTGATAAACGCATTATATGAAATATGTACCTCATGTCATAACACTTGTAATATATGTAGGAAGATTGTAATTATTATTTATTATTTCCTATACGTATTTACCATTCTTATTTCTTAATAAAACTTTATAAACATATTTTATAAGTTATTGTGTCAATTTACGTCTTATTTATACGTATTATTCGAAAATTTTTTATGAGTACATATTCTCCTTTCCTCTTATGAGTAGTCATATATCCCACCCTTATGGGATATACGGCAAAAATGTAAGGGTTTCAAAAAGTTTCTCTTTTAATACGAAATAAAAATATTTCGGATTTCTAATAGTTTTTTCATAATAGTAGACAGTATAAAGTTTTTACAGATATAGCTCGTTTACTTTAAACATAGTAAATAATACTTAATAAATTAAGTTTTTGGTAGGTGCGGCGTATATACTGGAGTTACCCTATTTTTTCTGTTATTTAAGAAAAAATAAAATATTGAATTTATCTTTTTTTTTTCAAGGATTTTTAAGCATCACAATTTTTTTTAAGCGAAATTAATGATATCTTTAAAAATTGCGATCTACATCTATCATTTTCGAATTTTATAGGCAAAGTCTATTTTCACTTATCGAATGGTAACCTAAAAATTAATATTTTTTCTGTTGATAAAGAAAAAATGAAATATTGAATTTCAACTTTTACTGAAATAGCCTCGCTAGATATTCGAAAAAATGGCGAGAACATTTTAAACATCGATATGTAAACCGTTATATCTGCCAGCAAAGATTCAACGACATTTGTAGTTGAAACGTTATGTCGGCAGAGCACATTTTACGCGACATGGACATGTTTAATCTTCTGGAGTAATAGCACTGTAGGATTATATTCCTGACATATCGTGACGTCGAACAAAATGCGTTTTAGCTGCGTAGTAGCGCAGTTTTTGCGCTATTTGTTACACGAAAATATATAGAAATGGTACATATTATATTACTATTCGCGTGATTGACGATTCCAGCCGCCGTATTTACTTTTCATTTTCAACCCTTTACGATTTCTACACTTTTTCTCCTCTCTTTCTCTTTCTCTCTCTCTCTCTCGCTCGCGTCCGAGACCTGCAGAAATAGGTTGCGAAGCGAAGCGAAGGGGCACGTTATGTCGTGGACGAGGCTTGTGATCGATAGGGTCTAAACCGCCCCTACCAGGCAGCCCCATACTAACGTTATTCCGTCACACCATAACCCACACATACATACCGTGTTTACCAACACTCTCGCATCGTGTGCATAATGCGACATACATAAATATACAAGAGACGGCAGGGGCAGGATCGGTGTAACTAGCAGCGAGAAAGCGCAACTCGTGTTTGCTGACACGAACTCGCAAAACGATACACTTGTCGATACTTTCGGTATGTAGCGTTGTGATTACGTCTTTTTATTTTATTTTCAAGCGGGCATATAGAATATTTTGCGTTCTCTACATCGTTTTTGGGATTAAATACGGATTTTTGCATTCATTTTAAATGAAAATATCAAATTTTTTCACATTTTTGCTAAGAAAAACCGTATAATGTAACGAAGAGGTTTGTTCATGAAAAATTATTTGAATAAATCAGCTGCAAATTGTATCGGATGCTTTGTTGAATTTCCCTTCTGCTTTCTCAAACAAGAAAATATGAGTTAGACTATTGTTCTCACTTTACGAAGTTGAACGCGAAGAGCTGGCGAAGAAATTCAAACGGATTGCGATCGAGGATATTTCTCTACACGCAACTATTTCTTCGTCTTATATAGATGATGCATACGCGACGACCTTACTCAAATGCAGAAACGAGATCGTACCGTAGAACTTTGTCGACGTCCTTGCGGAACCTCGACAAATTTCTTCCTTTTGACATCTTAATCCCGTGAGGGGTTTTGGTCTTCCTTCCTTCCTTCCTTCATGTTTTTATAATGACCATTTCTACCGAGGTATTAGCCTTTCTGTCGAGAATTTCCATGCGATGTGTCGTTTAGTCGCGTATCTCAGCTTTAAAATCCGCGGTGATTTAATTGCTTCTAATTTAGCGTAGGTATATTTGCTCAACAATTCTGATAATTCCAACAAACCTCTTTTGTCTCCTTTTGTTAATGTCACGAGTTTATTCCCCTCGTGCTGCATGTTAAATACACATGCACATACATGTATGTGTATACACACGGTTGTCCCTTGAAGAGAATACTCTCTGCGAAGTTTCCTTCATATACTCAATATTTACCTACCTAGTGCTAATACGATGTAGATAACCCAGTTCGAAGGTAATCACATATAAAGCGAAAGCCAACGAACTGTACAGAGAACGCTTATAATATTGAGCATTTCGTAATAGTGCGTAGATTGCTCGAAAATACGAAAGCAATCCATATTTCATATTAAAAAGAGCGTAAAGACTAAGGGTTAACTGAACATATAGTATATTGAAAAAAAAATTACTAAAAAAATTTTGATATATATATATTTTTTAATAATACTAAATTTACAGCAAACTCAATAAAACATGATAGTTAATGAAATTAATGACGCTTGTACCAAATAAATTTATTTGTTTACGTTTAGTAAATATTTAGAGTTAGTACTATTCAAACAAATATTTGTTAAAATTTAGTTTCTGTTTTTCAATGTACTGTTCAAAAGTCTGGAAGCAATTGGAAATTTGTGAATTACAATTGTAATATAAATTTTAGTTGCGGTTTAAAAATAATATATATAATCATTAGTATCAAAATTTTAATTATATTGTCTTATTAAAAAATCTATATCTTATTTTTAATTACCTACTGTCATATAAATTTGAGATATTCTACTTAATTATTTTAAATGTAAATGTGTTATATTAATGTATTTTAAATGTTATGAAAATTTTTTTTAACCACTCTGTGTGTGTGTGTTATGTAAATATGACATTAATTAGTTTTCACTCAATTACTTTCTTGATTACAGGACAATGGCACTCCGTGCCTGGCAAAAATTCTTTAATAAAATATTTTTTTTTTAAATATGATTAAAAACACATAATAGTTGGATAATTAAAATAGACAGTTAAGATTTTTATAAGACATTTTTCTTTGGAAGTATTGATACTATTGTTTTAATCTTCTAAACAAGTTGTGCTTCCAAACTTTTGAACGGTATACTTGTGTAATTTCTCTTATAATTACTCGTATGTACAAATTTCTTGAATTATCTTTTTACATTTTATTACTTAAACCTTGTTACTTTATGGCTTCGCTACAAATATTCCTGAAAGATATTAAAACTATTAAAAGGATAATTATTTCAAATAATTTTATGTTTCACGTAAAATTATTTAATTAATGAAATTTTGTGAATCATAATTAAATTTTATTTTTTGTCTTATAAGAAAGAATTACATCTTGTTATTAATATTTATTTCCTTCTTGTAACAGCACGGGGTTATATTTTGCTTACTTCGTGGTTATCTTATCTCCCCCATATCATAATTTTTACGAAAATTCATGTTTATGCAACACATTTCGAGATTATTTCATGGAGTACCAGCAGAAATATAAATTCTTATTTCACAACATCCGAAATGCAATATTTTTTCTTTTTGACAAATTCCTTGCGATTAAATTCATGTCATCCAAACGAAACGATGTTATCTGCTAACGTTCTTATAAGAGAATCGTTCGAAGTGCGTATATTATATTTAGAGCAAATTGCGGAATTGACTAATCGGACGTGACGTATCCATCACCGGTCGCGGCCTGGCAATGTTTTCATCTTCGCCGCGGGCAAATTCACTCGCTCCATTCATACCGTGCATATTTGTACTCCGTGCTACCTCTCCTCGGGAGCATGCGTAATTACGAGGCATTCAGGGTTTACCTGCTCTGCCTACCTGCTTGCCACTGGCAGCATTATAAGCTGGTATTGGCAACCTCGTTCCGAATCAAGGCGGCGGCTCGGTCGGCGAGCAGGGCCAATCGAGAGCGTTTGCGGTCGGTGAATGACTGCGTCGAACGGTGCGCTTGTCAAAGCGCACACCCGATATATAAACGTCGCCGTCGGCGTGTTATACATGTGTATATGCGTACGTGCGTGTGTATGTGTGCGTATGTATGCAAACACCGGCGCGCGACGACGCGTGCACATACACGTGCGCCTAGTCTAGGGCGATGGTTACGAGGGATACCTCGCCGTCCAACCGCGTCCGTCCCGCTATAGGCTACAGGGCGGGGTGTGACAGATTTCACGGGACGACGAGCTAACGAAAAACTACTCGGCTGTGAGGTGGCGAGAGGGCAGAGACTACACCTTCCTCGTAGCCGCGCTCCTCTCCTCCCTCCCGACACACCTCCAGGATATCCCTCGCTGACAGCAGCGCCCGGTCGCTTTTATCCGACATTCCAACCACTGCCGGCTGCCACGAACCAGACGCTCCAAGTATCCGGCAGGAGAAATATCGCCTGGCTCTATCACAGCCCTGCAACTGTTGCCTTGGTCGTGGTCGAGATCTTCGAATGAGTTATTATCGGATCGCAGTGCCAGCACGTTTTTATGGGACTCTCCAACTCACCCTTTTTAATGTATGAACACTGATTTTGAATATCAGCTAACGCGAAATCGTTCAAGTAGCATTTTCTATCGATATTATAGATTATCGATATCATTATTATTTTGACTATACTCTTCCTGACGCTCTCTCTCTCTCTCTCTCTCTCTGATCAAATGTTATATCTCGAATAAAATTACGAGCAAACTAAAAGTAGAATGAATATCCGAGAGAACGGAGATGCGAGAGAAATGGTGGCATTTATTACGGCACGATCGTGCAATTATTTAGACGAACGTCTGTGACACTTTGCAATCCGGTTATTTATAGGATGGATAATAAGGTGACAAACTGGATGTGCCAAAAATTTGACGAGAGTTTCTTGACTCTGTCCGAAGGAATCCGACAGGTTCCTCGCTAAATTCTTCATCCCATTCTTAATTCCCTCTTTTGTCTGAGATTTTCTGGAAGCTCGTCCTAATGAGAATCTTTGTGCAGCAGAAAGAGGCATCGACACGTTTTGAACGCGTTTTAAATCAGCCTCTTGCTCTCGCAGTAGTAAAAGCCTGTACGATTTGCCCAGTTTAGTAATTAGAGAAACGTCTACGCCTCTTGTAGCCTTCGTTTTACTCTCAATGTTCGCGCTATTTATTTTGTTTCACTGAGTGGATTTGTTACAAAAGTCGCGGCTGCTTACTTTGTGACAAGTTAAGATCGTTTAAAGTGATTAAAATGGCGACGTGCTAAACGCGCAGGCAGCTGTCTTGGCGCTTTCCATACGTTTAACGTTATTCAATATTCAATATGATGACATGCAATTTCGCATGGAGAATTCTATGGGTATCAGAGAGAAACGCACATGAAATATTTTTTTGCGTGCATGTTGAATAGGAGAAATCGAGTTAAAATGTTCATACGCCGCTTTATGTTATATCTAATGGAGTTAACGTGCAATCTCTTACAATTCTTTTAATTTATATAGGATATAGAAATGTAAATGAGTACGTATATGTGCGCGCTTGCACAATACATACACACCTTTAAAAAAAAATAAAAAGCGTTTTTACAAAGAAAAGTGGATATTAAGTGTGCAGTTTTATCAAGAGAATGCAGGTTCCATTTTTAAATCGCGCACTGGGCGGTATTTATAGTTCACTTTTATTTTAAGACCGTCTTAAGTAATGTCTTAAGATGTCAATACGACTGTCGCTTTGTGATATATTAAGATCGTGTTTAAGATGGCCCTAGATATAAGATTCGACTATGAATACCGCCCTATGATTCTTGTTCTTCCGAGAGATTGGTATTTAGTGTACTATATAGTATCGTAGTATCTAACCAGACTGTGTTTCATGCAAACAGGAATTTCGGTATGGTGGTTTGTCGTACAGGTGACAGCCGTTCGATCAACGTTCCCACACACGTAGAGCCCATTGTACACGCAATAAGTCTATCGGGTATCGTACAGGGTGTCGTAACGGTCTCATGCGATTCAGATTTCGTGTGTCAATATGTAACTACATGAAATGAAGCGCCGTTTGATTTATTAATTGATACGTTATACCTACTCCAAAATCTTACGCCATAGCAAACGACACAGATGATTGAGTTCCGAGTTTGGGATATAATTGAAAATGGTCATACGTGAAAAGAAAATATACGTGCACGTAAGAATATCTTTCTTTTTTTATCGAAATAATGCTAATAATAAATACTTATTAACCTTCTATCTGCAATTTTTACATCCACCGTAACCCCAAGTTTCTTTATTCTGGACTTTTAAAATATTGAAAAAATTTAGAATTATTTTTTATCTCTATTATATTACATTAAAAAAAATTTTTAATTGAAAATAGACAAACTGAAAAATAAAGATCATATCAATTAGAATTCTGATTATTTCAACTAGAATACCAATTAATCTAGATTCTTTTTTCAATGCATCAAATAGGTTTTTAACAAGATATTTTAGAAGAAGAAACCGCATTCTGTTCTTATTTATTTCAAAGAAATTTGAGAATGAAATTTCGCTTATGCTAAAAAAGATCTAGGCAGAGGATCAAATGAAAACGCTAGAAGAAAATAATCATTATATAACATTAATTTAAAAATGCTTCTTGATTAAAGTCTTTGTAAATCTGTGGGATTAAAAAATCTAAAAAAAATTGTTAAAAATTATTTAGCAACATTTACAATTTTGTTCCTTTGCATTTGATGTCTTCTAAATTTTACAAAATGTTGCAATGTTCTTGGAAAATATTTTTTGCCTATTCATAAACTGTGCTGCCTCCTAGCCTTGAGAGATTGGTCATTGTTCATCAACCCTCGCGTACCGGGGAACACCTGTGCTCTCTATTTGTCAGAGGTAAAGATTTGCGAATATAATCTGTGATCCAATTTATTTTCTCCTCATTTATTTTACGAAACGCCGTTATCAATCGGATTCAGCAGTTCGCGATTTTCGTTAAGCGCATTATCGCTTCTCACACAACGTATGCCCTTCAAAAAATTAAAAAATCAGAGGTAATTGCCGTAATTCCATCGGATAAGTTTAGAGAGTTGCTGCCTGAGGAATCTTATGAGAGGAGGAAATTCTGAGCGAATAAATGAGCGATCCGAAGTTTGTACCTACGACTAGGCGGCTCCTGTTCGCGTCCTCCGTTCTTATCGACCATTCTCGTGTCTTCGAACTGCATCTGGCATCATCGTACTTTTTCCTCCATTTCCCCCTGGCTCGCGGCATAACTTTCGTAATTTCAGGAACGAGTCTGCCTCTCTGCGATCTCCTTGTCACAAATGGGAATCAGTCGTCTAATACGAGACGCAGGCAGTTTCGAAAGTTGGTCGCCGCGTTGATTTAAACTTGGAGAACTAGTTTTCAAGTATAATTTGCGAAAATTGAGAATATTATAAAAATTAATAAGCTGTGAACATTTTACTGAGAAATTAAGGAAAAGCATTTTATCCGCACGTTTGTACAATATGAATTAATTTTGCACTGGGATGACTTCGGAATTACGTACTCATACCGCTTGAATATTTTCATATCCGTAACATTTTCACGGCTGTCTGCTACAGTTTATGTGGAAAGATTTTACGATATCTTCCACGACATTTTATATTCGAATAAATTATTAAGAGATTTTACAGCTTGATTTTATAGAAGGAAATTGTACGTTAGTAAAATAAAATATCGACATCTTATGAGCAAAATATCTCTTAATCGAATTGCATCCGTAAGACGGAAGGTATCGATCTATGTGACGAAGCATTAAGATTTAATTGGAGAAAGCGCGTGGAATGTTAAATTAAGGTGTATACTGTTACTCTTTATTAATTTACTCTTTATTAAATTACATCTGTTTTTTAAATTTTTCTGTTTTACATCTGCTTTAACAGTCACTGAAAAGCACATTTCTCTATGACCTATTTCAGTTGCTTTTCACAACTAGTGGAGACCGGACAATCATTATCTTATGCTCGCTTTTTGTGAATTTTTGAAAAAGTGTTGTGTATAATGTAATTAATATATAATATAATTAATTGTAGAAAATTAATCAAATGGAGCTTGCGTAGGTTGTGATTACTTGACGCGACGTAGCTCGGAGCGTAAATATTATATCTAATATCTGCTTGCGTAATCATTACAATATCATAAAAAGCGTTTATTTAAAAAATTAATTAACGCACGTTTAAATTAACATTTTTTTAAATAATAATATAAAATGCATTATGAGGATGAGGATATGATGTGATTATTAACACACATACACAGATGAGGATTAGATTATTTTATAATATATTTGATTGTGGCATTAATTGGAATTATTTATTTATTATTTAATGTACAATATTTTAATATTTTTATTCCTTAACGGCGATTTAATTTGGTGTGGAATTCTGTCGGGACCGCGAATATTATGAGCTCATCATTAACCTAGGTTTACCGCTTCGAAAAACAAAATCAATTTTTTTCTCGTCGTCGCGTAATGCAATTTACGCGGTGCTATTAAAAAAGTTATTCCACGTACGGAAACACTGAATACGTGTCTGATCCTGCAATGTCCGGTGAAATCACCTGAATATACTGAAATTTGACCGCCCTATGAACGTTCTGATTAGCACTTTGATTAGTAATTTGATTATACGTTGATTGCATCGTCGGCGTCACTGTCATGCAGCACACTACGAATGTAGACCAAAAAATACATATTATATGCCGACCACTTGTATTTAATGTCTTTAACATCCTTAAAGTTCTTTTACATTGTTATTTGCATGTTTATTTACCTAATAAGCGGATTCACTCGGATCGATGTTCTTTCGTTCTTTCTATTTTGCTATACAGAACGTTCGTACGTGGATCGTAACACAGATATCTAGGTGGACTTTAAATTGCTCTAGAGCTTCTTTTACTTAACATCAAAAGTAAAAGAAGCTCTAGAGCAATTTAAAAGTTTTTCCGATAACTAGCGATAGTGCTGTATTACTCGCGACTGAGCTCGTTATGGAGCTGAAGCTATTGTTATGGAACGCTGTTTTCCAGGAAAGTCTTAAAATCGTCGTATAACGATATGATCCTACAGATCAGATGAACATTTTTCTTTCGGTCTTGCTACGTTTATCCGTTATTTCGATTTTTCAAGAGACGAAAAGTTAAAGGACATCAATTAGAAATGGATGGGAAGAGTTGCTTGAGATCATATTGTGTGTGGATATAAGAACTTCGAGATAGTTGACACGCGCAACAAAATCTATACAAAATTATTTATAATTTTAAAATAACTGGTGTTTCTGCGGAAAGCACATGGCGTAAAAGTCATTAGAGATAGATTCTTTGTTAAGTTATAATTGTAATAAGATTATAATTGTAATAAGATTATTGCAAGTTGCGGTGAAGTTGTATACCTAATGTAATTGTTTGGTGCTTCTTTTCACTTTATAATGAAAGAACTAAATGGTTGTAATGAGCTTTTCAGCTCGCAAATTAGTTATTAACTACAAACAGTAAAGAGGATTTGAAATAAGCTCCGGAATAAAGGAGAAGCTTAACAATTTCGACGAAAGGCTATATGGTCTTATATATTGTATTATTTATATTAGGTTGAGTAAAAAGTCATCGCGTATTTTTTAGCTCAAAGTTGTATATACAATATCTTCATCAATAATGAATGAAATTCAAATTTAAAAAAAGGGTTTTAAAGCTTGAAAT
>NW_017305375.1:2600107-2605394 GCF_001594115.1 Trachymyrmex septentrionalis
CTTTACTCTATCAAGATATATTTATATTGTTGGTAAGAAAGTAATTGCGGTTTTTACTGATAGATGTCTTTTAAAAAAACGCGATGACTTTTTACTTAACCTAATATTATGCATTTCGTGTACAGATTTTTCCGCTAAAGATTTCCGATTAATTTTCACCGGTTATCAAATGTTTTGATTAAAATCTTGAAATATTATTTATTATATGATTACAATTATTATATATTTTTTATTGGAATATAAAATATTATATAAAATATATTATTTATATAAAACAATTAATTGAATAAAATAAACGTTTTTAGAACTCGCTTAAAATTATCTATAATTGTCGATAAAAAAAATAAAACACATTTTTACGAATATAAATACAATTTTATTTTATTTCACGGATATAAATACGTACATCTCGTAAGTGAAGCTATAATTAAAAGAGAAAATTGCGCTGAGCCAGACTGATTTTGTAGGCAATGGATTAATTGAATCTCGCTTTGATATTAACCTACAAATATTTCTTTTCAATAATATTTCAGCTAGAAATATTATTTTAATTTGTATCCGTGTCTAAAAGAGAGTCTGTTGCGAAATATTAAGAGAAGACGCGTTATGAAAAGAAACGTAATAACATAAATAAAAGGTCTCCAACGAGATGGCCTAAGAACCATCCAGGGTCGGCGTTGTCACATCGCAAACAACAATAGCTTGCGCTGGACGATTCTCCTGCTTTATGATTATGTTGGCAAACGAATCGATAAAATTGTTCCGCAGGGCATTCTCGCGCTCGCTCGTTAACGTCTACTATAGTAGCAAGGATAACAGTGATAATGCTGATGTTGCCGCTGTTACTGCCATCGAGCTAACTCTGTGTCAGCCCCGGTACAGCATTCGCGACTCGACAAATACGATTATCCGCCTATTCTAATACTTAAGCTAGAATGAATTCAGTAACGCTTGTGGATACACAAACTTGTCCCAGATATCAGGATTTAACTTCTCGATTTCCTTTCCCTCTCTTTTCTCTTCTCGCTCTTTCTATCTCTTGCTCTGCACTATTGGGTTTCTTCCCTATGAACGGCCTCTCTCGTTGCAAGGATTGCAGCGACTCGCTGCAATCCATCTACATCGAACCTCTTTCGACGTTTTTACGACAATCTCTCGAGTGTCGATGATGTGCAGTCGATTATCACCCTCATTCTTTCTCGTTCTCTCGTTTGTATACTGGAAAGAGTCAAGTAGCATTAATTTTGATTAAAAATGGATAAATCAGAATTTTTTGGTTGTATCTATTATAATTCTAGTTGAGATCATCATGATATGTCATTTTAATTAATATGATCAGAATGTGTTTTATTTCATTTATTTACAACCAGAAATTTTTTTTAGTGTATCCTTCTTTTGCCGCTTATTCAATCTGATCGATTTATTCGATCATCAATTATCCACGAAAAGGTAAATTTACTTATATGACAGCCTTGCGCGCTCGATTACTTGCTGCTGCACGTTAATTTTTCAATGTAATCTCAGCACGATCCGATGTCTGATCTCATGAACATGTTATCAGTTATCTAACATCTCTTTTATTGCACCGATATTTGTTTTGAATTATTTTTTGATTTTATTATTTTATAATATGCATTATAACGTATCTAACGTATCTAACGTATCTTTTCTAAAACGTGATTAACAATTGATTCTGGATTATAACTTCGTAATGTGCCTTGTGACACGTTTGGTAATTGCTTCGATACTTCGTCAAACACTATTAAACATGGGCTGCCCACACTCTTAGTTACTTGTAAGTACGCGATCGTCAAATACGCACGACAAGTTAATTTACTCGTGTTAATACGTGTATTCATCCATTGCTCAATATACCGAATACCGCGTTCAACTTTGATGAAATTGTGTATTACGCCGTGCGAAACTGATGTGTGGCTGTTTGCATGGCTATGCATACGTGAGAAAGCAACTCCGAGCAAATGAGAAAATGCGAATATAAGCTTAGCACATCGATTTTGAATCTTTCTCTTTCTTTAGTTCATCTATCACGCCACTTATCGTTCTGTAATTATTCTGTCAGTCAATCATAGCACCTATGCTCCGTTACGTGTTTCGTGTTTTTTTTTTCGCAGTATATGTCTATCATCGTTTTTGATAAAAACCTTGATCTCGCTACATGAAAGTGATATATTTAGACATATCTGGATTGCGAAACATCCTTCGTCATGTTACGCGGAATACGTTAGTATTTATATATGAATTGTATTTAATCTTAAATTATTGATAAACATTTATTGTTTTGCACGAATATAAATTAAAATTTGCATTTTAGATTAATATATTTTTTTTGTGACAAACATTTTATTTAAAAAAAGAATTAATATTTTACGACGATTCCTACTTCCTGTAATATGTACGTTAGTTATTGTTATGTGATAACAATTAACGCACTTCTGTTATTAATTGTTTGTCTTAGAATTAAATGAATGCGTTGAACATCTATAACTGTTGCACATATATTCAAATTTACAACGCAATATGATAATAATATAATCAAATAAATATGTGGAAAGAACGATTTTGTTGAATGATCAGATTATCAAAATAATTTTATTGGAAACTTAAACTAGAGTTGCTCTCTAGAACATCAAAATTTTCTACAGAATTACTCATTATTTTTTTTAGTTTTCAACAAAATTATTTTTATTAATAAGACCATTTTCACATTTGTATTCAGTAAAATTTGAAATCTTTCAGTAAAATCGTTCTTTCCGCATTCTTAAAAAATCTGAGAAGATTGATTTTGAAGTCGTGAAAGTTAATTCGATTTGTCAATCGCGCGCGCGATGAGATTAATCTTTTCAGATTAATCTTCTCAAATAGAAAAAAATGTGGATTACAACGCTGTTGCTCCGTATACTTTTTTGCTTTGTCCGCTTGATGGTGTTGGAGGCTTTATCTTCCCAAGTAACGTAATAAGAAACTCGTACTTCTGTGGTTATCTCGGCATTTTCGGCGATTAAAGGGGGAATCCACCAAGAGAAGCGGTAGAACGCATAGAACGAGACCGAACCTTCAGTGTACCAGGATTTGCAAGTTTCCCATGCATAAACAGATTATTCAATCGAAAGCGAGGGCTCTCGTTGACCACTTAATACGTAATGCACCGCAGCGGACCGAGGACGTGCAATACGCGGATTGGCATGTCTGACAAGCGGCGTTTTAATTTGCTATCGATTGGTAGAGCCATGCCGCGGATCATAGACTAGATCGTACGCGGCCCGCCCCAACGCTAATCCCAACGCTCGATATACCTATATACAAGCGTATGCTGCATACTTGCTTTGGGCAATAACATCGCTAATTGCATTGGACCCCCGTACGCTGTCGTTAGGCAATAAGATTATTACCAGCCCGTTGATACACTTTCTCAAAGATAGTCGAAATTGATACTCTCGTAAAAAAATCTTTCCGTGAGAATCTTTGCGAGACATTGATTAAGGATGTATGTTCTCTCGTATCATTCCTTAAGACATTTTAAAATTATTGTAAACAAAGCCAATACTTAATTTTATAATTTTTATTTGAAGATACATACCGATAACATTGAAAAGCAAGAACTTTGTTTCTCAATCAAACTTAGTAATGATTCTTATGTATTTTTAGCTGCTACAAAAAATGTAAGATTAAGAAAGTTCCATCATCCACAGATTTTTAGGAAAATGATAAAAGATAAAAAACGATAATTTTAAAGACATTTTCATGACATTGCAGAAGTGGTAGCAATTTTTTCTGAATTTTGTTCATGTTACGCAAAAATATCAACTTTTAGTTTTAAAATACACTCTATTTCATTTCAATACGATTTTCCATTTTCGAGGCAATTTGAAAATTGTTCTTTTCCTATGTTCCTATGTTATACATGGAAAAGGCATTTTGCTCCATCTTAATACATTATTATGTAAATAAATACTTTTTTGTATTTACATAATATAAATTTGCAAGGTTTCTGTTACAAGGTTTTTTGCCTATTACAATCTTACAAAGTCAAGTTATTACGTAAGATACTCATATCAAAGTAAAATTTCTAAAAATTGAAGAGTGACGGAATTTTTTTAAAAACATTCTTAGTGTAAAAGCCTCATAAGAAACACCCATTGTTAATTGAGAAAGAAAATGATTAAAATTTGTACCTTTGTGCAAGTATTGATATTTATAATTACTGTTGTTTCTTTTGTAACTGAAATAATTGGAAAATCTTAATATGTACTAATATCTTTTCTTTCAATATAAATAATATTTAAACTTTACACGGAAAGAATTTTTTCTTAAAATTTACCCTGAAAATATGATAATTGTGGTACAATACAACATTTAAAAAATTTTTATCATGCACTTTAATAAAATTAATCAAACTTATTTTGTATTGTAATTTTATTACTTAATGAGAGAGATTTACATAAAGTTTTTTAAAATACAATGTTATCTTGTGATACCACCATACTACCATATTTTCAGGATAAACTCTAAGAAAAAATTCTCTTCGTGTACATTTACTTATAAAATCATTATGTAAATGATACACTTATATGTAAAGAGAGTAATGGCTTACATCTTGATTGTGTTAAAGACTTTATTATTCGTGAATAACAAAGGCACTCATTTCTCTAAAATTAATATTTTGCTATTCGGTTTGCCGATTAATCTATTTGGGATGAATATCGGCTGAAGAGAGAAAGAGAGGGAGGGAGAGAGAGAGAGAGAGAGAGAGAGAGAGAGAGCCGACAAACGACGTTTTAATTTCATATCGATTAGAAACCCCACGGCAGATTACAGGCGGTATCACGTGGGCCAATAGTTTCATCGACACGACAGATATAGTAGAGCTTAGCTTTATACGAGGTAAACGGGTGACAAAGCATGTTTCTCGAACGATGAGTACCGTGTAACAGGGTAATTAAGGTCGCAGGTGCATTAAACGGAGAAACACGATGCAGCTTTTTCGAGCCTATGTTCACGGCGCGTTTATTGATGTATTGTCAAGGTAAAAGATCGGGATAACTTTGAAGACTCAATTCACGCTAGATTCGTTTAATAACCGTGTAACTAGAAAAGAAATATTATAAAAAGGGACAACCCTGTTCTCGGTCGTGGCGTAATTAAAACGTGGTTTTTAAAAATATGTAATTGAAATTGGAATATTATCTCAAATGTGTGAGTTTTAATTGATTTATTTTTTTAACGAAGAAACTTTCTGTTTACATAAAAAAAAGTATATATATATATA
>NW_017305375.1:2605494-2613798 GCF_001594115.1 Trachymyrmex septentrionalis
TCAGCATAGTATATTTTCAGCGAGTGATAGCTATATGAGATCATTTATTACAGTCATAATTACGTTATCAAGAAAGTTTCAATGTTCCCCGACCGGCGAAAATTGATCCAATTTACGAGTCACGTTACATCGCACAACCACCGATATTTAATTATCTCAGCCGCGGAAATGGACAATATGCGATTGCATCAACTTCTTCAATTATCCAAGCGCAGTAAAAAAAAAATCCGAGAAAAATAATATCGCAAACTCAGAGGAGGAAAAATGCGTTTATTTATATTCTGGTGGGAAACATATCCATTCATATTTAAATTTCATCAGTTCTATCAAATTCGAATGTCGCTGTATAATTATATGAATTATTCAGCATTATTAGCTCTCCTATATTCTCATCGATATTTATTGAGAAAAATTTACAAATTCTATGTTTATACCACAATAATTTACTTGACAGTTTATAAATAGCTATTCTAAATCTGCAAGTAAATATTTTGCGCTGCACATTATTTAAGGAAACGCAGTGTGTGAAATAATGAAGAAAGTATTGGTGATCTTAACAATTTTTCCAATATTCAATATATTGAGAATATAGGAATATTTCCAGTAGAATTTTTCCTTAACAACAAAAAACTCAGGAAAAACGATTTATCATCCATGACAATCAAATAATGTCACCCATAAAACAATGATAAACAATGCAAGCAAATACTGAGCGATAACGAGCGCTTGATTAATCTTGTATTATTAATCGGACGAGAAAAGAAAAAGGAAAACGCAGCTTTTACGCTGAAAGAAATGATATATTATTTTATTATATAATTTCATACTTATCCATTAACTACGAAATTTTACGTTTTTATTTTGTCACCTGAGAATGTGTGTGTGTGTGTGTGTGCGATATTTATTTGCCAAATTCATTTTGTAGAATCAGTATATCTTTTTCGATCAATGACGAATTTGTGCTGCGTCGTGTGTGAAGTTAACTTTGCTATTTATCTTTGTTCGCCTGCAGGCAGCTCTCTCTTGAAGAACAGTCGAAACTCCTTGTGGCGCTTACATAGACGACGAAGCAGAAAGCGGATTTCTCGACAATGTGTATTAGGGACTCCTTTGGGACAACATGTCCCCGCGGCTTTTACATTCAGTCATCACCTCCTCTCAGGCTTCGGCGCGCGGCATTCACTTCGTGGCTTTCGAGTTTCACAGAGAAGCACGATGGATGCTTTTTACCGGTTGTTTGTGTGTTCTAAAACAATAAAGAGCATTCGTTTGTAAACTGGAAACTCGGAAAGAACGAGGAGAATTGCGCTGTTCTTGTAAATCCCGGATATTCGCATAGCATTCTCATGTGCCGATGTGCACTTCGTGAGAGGAGACGCAGCGGAGCGGAGAATCAAATATTCTGTGCAGATGGTCGTGGGACCGTCTGCATCCATTGCGTAACGCGATTTCGACTCGACAAGATATTTAAAAGTTTCTTTTTATTTCAGTATACCGTATTCAATTTATTATGTATGCATAAAACATAGTACTTTAGAAGACAACATCTTAATTTTGCTAGGTGTGAACTTTTGATTGTACAATATAAGCTAATAAACATTTTAATGCAAAATCATCTTTTATTTTGAACAACTATTCCCGTTCCATTTTAAAAACAAACTTGTTTTGCTAAAGTCTTGCAATAAATAAATAACTTGTAGGTTTGCGTCAATAATAAAAATTTTTTAATTTATTCTTTAATTTAATTCTTAATTAATTATATTATTTGACATTATTATTAAATTGATGATTAATATAATTTGTGATGTTATTTCCCATTTTTATAATTGCGTTTCACGTCGCAGCTTTGTAGAACTAAGAAATGTCGCAAATTTATATATGAATCTTATTAAGCAACACAAGAGATCCACTTTATCCGAAAAAAATATATATATAATAATATATAATATATATAATAATTTATAATATAAATGAGATTCTTTCTCTTATCTAATTTATTATTCTTATTCGTTTCTACGCGTTTCATTCTTATAATTATTTTTATTATTAATTGTGATTATTACATAAAAAAATATATTTAATATCAGTTTAAATATTGAATTAGAAGGGTATTTTTAACGTACTATGATAGATTCGTTCGTATTCTGTTAAAGTTTTTAAATTACGTATAAGGTTGCATAAAATGTTTGCGTATATCAAATTGCAAGTAGATAAGTCTCGCGTATGATCAACCACGTGAATGTTCTCTCTCTCTCTCTCTCTCTCTCTCTCTCTCTCTCTCTCTGTCTATTTCTTTTTTCTCTCTTACTCTTTTACTTGGAAACATGACCATCTAAATTTAATATTTTATTTATGATAAAAGTATCCATTAGTTTACTTTGTCGTAAGAATTGTTTATCTTGTTGATTTATCGCGTATATATATGTTTTGCGAGAACTTTCATGGAAGGTATTTACGCGCAACTGTTCATAATCTATTTATTTTTAATGTGTAACAATACACAACATCGCAAGCACCCGAGCAATTTCTTTTTTCGGATTAAATTGTCTTTAGAATTCTTGCTACCTATACATATTTTTCATTTATGTGTATTACATTTGAAATAATAATGTATAGTTGTATTCAGAAAGTTTTGTATTATTACCAAGTTTATTGTGCGGCTTTAAAATCAATATGTTATAATGCAAGTGGAAAAATCGGGCAGCATTTTTAAGTGGAAACGATATACGCGAGCCACGAATCGAAAATAAAACCGACTGATATTTTCGTGCACTTTTCGCACGATGATGCTATCTCCACATAAGTCTAAACGAGTTCAGGTGGCGTGAAATTAACCTCATAATATGCGGCGCTGAGGTTTACAAACTGCGGTTTTGGCGGTTAAAGATCGCTCTCCGACTTCGTTAACATATATTTGGCAGTATTTTACACAGCGCTTTTCATGCGAAAATGTGCTAGCTTGTTCAATTTACAAAATGTTGGCTAGAAATATATTCACAAATAATTTTATGATACATTAACTACAAGAGTACAATTTATATAATTTTTTTTTCATTGTTAAAGTTCAAGTAATATTTAATTGTAACAATATAAAGGAAAGTCATCGATACCGACATATCATTTTGTTTTCAGATAATATTTTTTAAATATAAGGTAAAAATGAAACTTTAAAAACATAAGTACAAACTAAAAAGTGTCTTCCATCTGATAGTATAAGCAGTTTTTATAATATTGTTTGCAATTTTGCAATAATTAATTTTTTCATAAGGTAAATAAAAAATGAGCGTCTGATAAAATGGGCTCCAAAACTGACATAGTAGATAGTAATGCTACGTATTCCTATTCTTTTTCTTTTACAGGAATTATTTGTATAAAGTACCTACAAGTGAATGTATATAAGATATTTCAGAATCTTTTCACTTTGTTATAAAACATTTTTATTGAATTATATGCATATTTACCTTATGCTGTTCTGCAAGATGCAAATATGTAACGCGACAGTTTTTCAAGAATTTTTTCATATATGCACGATTGTCTTCAGCTCTAATAGAACTATTTGACATTATAAAGCAACATTATAAAGATTGAGTTAGCTCATGATCTGCATGATCTGTTTTACTGACAGATGTGGCGGTTTACGCTGCACCCCAATTTTAAAATTAAAATCGTATTATGAAAAAACTAAGAGAAAAAATAATATAAATAAAATTTAAAAAATTACAATCATTTAAAATGACGTAATATTATCAATGGTCGTAATGACGTAATATGGTCACTATTATTTAAACTATGCAATTTGCAAAAGAAAATTATAAAAATTTTATTTTCGCAATCGTAGAATTTATTTTTAGCTGATTTGATTTAGAAACAAGCCACAAATACAGAAATTATGAGTTTGTACTTCTTTAATTAGCTAAACAGATCATGATTTTATTAGTATTAATAAAGTGCAAGTTAGTTTCTGAGAAATAAGGGGATGTGACTTTTAGGAGATCTATGTCGGAATCGGCGACTTTTCTCTACTTCTATAAATATTTTATAGAAGTAAGGTATATCATTACATTAAACGTAAATGTCTATAAATAATTTTTAGAATTATTTAAAACAGATTATAATTGAAATAAATCTGGAACGATGATTTATAAATCACAATTTGTTAAACGGAGCACATAATCTAGCGCATAGAGATGTATTGTATCAATATCACGGCAAAACTTTACCTGATGTTTCGACCTTTGATCATGCATCGTTAATCAACGTCTTATTACGTTCGCGTTAACTCGCTGAAAATATAAAGAAACTAGTGCAATGAAGATTTCTTCACACTTGATTAATTAACTTGTAACATATTTCTTAATTTACCGCTCAATAAACACTGCCATGTTGATAACAATAGTCATGTATTAAGAAAGCGCAACAGGTTCACCTGATCTGTTTCTTTTTAAAGAAAATATAAATGTTTGAACGTTTTTGTTTTTATTAAATATATTGATATATATAGGATATCTTACAGCTATTATATAAGATTCTGTATTCTGAAGATTAATTAAAGTTTAAAATTCTAATATTCTCGGAGAAAATCTATAATTTTGATTTGACACATCAGTTTTTAATTTGTAAGTAATAAAAATGGTATTGCATAAAATTCGCATGTAATCAAGTTTACAATTACGTTTACACACTTCTGTTGATAATCTATCATCTGTTTTATTGATTTATCATCTGTTATTGATTTTATATATACAGATAATAATGATTTTCTTCGTTGAATTATGAACTAATTTTGCTTTCTGATTTCTTATTCGTAAGTACGATATACAATATTTGAACAATGCAATCGTACTGTAACAATTAAACGATTATCTTTTCATATTTATAGGAATTACCTTTGTTTCGGAAAAATATATTTATAGAAATTGATTTATTATTATTATTTTTTATTTTTTTATCTCTCGAAATTATTAAAATTGTGGAAAAAAGAGATTATCTTTATGACAATTATGTCATATCTTTTAAGACAATTTAATCTAATTTTCTTAATTTACTAAAATCGAGAATTTATACATACGTATGTATAAAAATCAAATTACAATAATATATAGATACGTCGAATTTGTGCGCGTGTATATGAATGCCAGTAACAGTATCTTTTAATCTATTAAAGAAATTAAGATTATTATCATAAATAATAAATAACAAATGGCTCACTGGTTGTTCTGTCTTTGCACGATGCTTCCCAGGCCTTGTCTCTTCTCTCAGGTTTCTTCAGATGCATTAACACAATATTCGCGATAATATGGTTAATTACGATCGTGCAAACTTTGCGCTAACTTCCAATATTAATTTCACATGCCATAAACTTTACAACATTACAACGGAAGAGTAATGCAAAGGAAATACGACCGCACGAAACTACTTGACACTCACAACATCTTGCAAATTCCTCCTATTTCTGTTTAAATTGTACTATCAACTTCGTTAAATAATTGTTGCTACGATATACTAACAAATCATTAAATGCGAGAGCTAATTAATAAATAATTAATGTTGCAGATTATTCACTAATTGTTCATAAAGAATGATTGCGTTTTGAAAGATAATAGTGCAGTTGACTTTCAACTAGTGTTCCGCTAAAGATCAATTCTCTTGCCGGAGATTGGATTACACTAGTTTATAAAAAAATATTTTTTAATTTATATTTTAAATCAGATAAAGTGTTTTTTATAGACTTTTGAATGCCGAAAATGATTTGTGACTAATTATACAGTGTAATTTATCGCGTTATCATAGATTCCGCTTAATACCTAATACATAAAACACACACACACACACACACACACACACACACACACATTTACACACAGAATATTTAATTTTAAAAATTGCCTACATTGCCCATAATACTCGAAAGAAAAAAAATGCATTTAAAAAGAAATGTTTCAGATAAAATCTATACAATCTGTATATACTGATAGTACATAATCACTAGAAATTGGTATGACTTCATCGTCATAGGCGAAAAATTTGCTATTTTAGAAAAATTCTGTATTTAAATCTTACACTCTTTTCTTGGAGTGAAATTTCACTTCAAGAAAGTGAAATATTTTCATTCTTTTTCAAAAGTGGTTGTATTTTTACTCTCTCGGAGTGAGATTTCACTCTAAAAAATTTAGAGTGTCCATAACATTGTTAAAAAGTAAGATATTAAAATTTAAAAAATGCGTTTTATAGGAGGATAAATAATACAATCCAATTAGAATTTCAGGATAATGTTATTTTTCTTTACAAAAAAATGTCAAATATATTGTCAGAAAAGATATTTTTTAGACATTAAATTATTTTGGAAGCTGACGTGCTGAAGCTTTTAATTTGCGGCATCGCGTTTTCAGCATTCAAAAATCTGTAAGAAACACCTAATTTGGTAGTTAAAAATAATTTTTATTATAAAAAAAAAATAGTAATAATTATCGAAATTGTTAAATTTCTTGTAGTGTGCTGTGCTTTCTCTAAAAACGAATTCATCAAATTTGGCTTTTCTGTCAGAGATTTCTTTTTAAAACCGACACGCGCGTTTAAAAATGATCATCAAAATTTAGAACTGTTAGATCTGGAGATTTTTTTCTTTTCTGTTTACCGGAGAACCAGAGATTCATTTAAAAAGCCTCTCCGGCAGAAAACCGGAGAGGTGACAATACAACTCACGGGAAGCGACTACCGTTGCATGCTCTTTTGATTCACTCACTATGATGAATGATAGATCAGCGATGTGAATATGCCAGCTTTTGGCATGGTTTTAATATCACATATTCACAATTTTTTGATAATACGTTAAATTTTTCAAAGCATCGGTTGGCGCGACCTGATATTGTTTTGTTCCGCGCGGTGCGCACTGTATTTACGCAAGGTCACGGCGTGATCATTTGCGTGGTGAGACTTGAACAGGCATGTAGTGACGTGACTAGTTTCGTATCAATCCGTATGTCAATGCGTACTTATCTGTCAAAATGCAATTTTTTCTTGCAAATAAATAGTTTACATGATCAATTACTTCCCGTTTTTAAAGAATCGTTAACATATCATACCGTTGTAACGGTTATTTAATGAAAATATACTTCATACAATTTAAATTCATGAGTCGAAGGAATTTGCGAGACATTTCAAGTGTAGAATACACCGTAGTTTTGTACGTTCGTATTCCTTTTGCGTTATTCTTTTATTAGAATATACACGGAAAGAATTTATTAACGATTTTACTGAAATATTTAAAAATATTTAATAATTTATGTAGGTAGATACAGAGATATGAAATAATTTTGTTGGACCACAATTATATAGGAAATAATTACGTAGAAACCTCAAGCATGTATAAGCAATGCTGTAAAAAGTTTTGACATTCTAGCAACCAGCTTGATCCTACATAATTATTTTGATCGTCCTAACAAAATTATTTTCAGAACTGCAGTAGATGTAGCTAAAATTTTTAAATACTTTAGCAAAACTGTTCTTTTCATATAGTAAAGTATGTTATATTTACGTCGTGTGAGATTAATATCGGAAATATCATTTAAACGCGTGAGAACAGATAATTAACTACATTTTCGTGAGCAAATATTTAGTGAGTAGAGTCTAAGAGGAGGAGATTTGGGAGACATCGGGCGACGGCGGAGCAACCATGGGGTGAGTAATTTATTACAAAATATTGTTATTTCCAGTTATCTTTTATTGAACTATTTATATATATGTACATATATATAGAGAAAAGAAGACTTTTATTAACGATAGAGTTCGTATTTTTAAATCTGAGACAACTGAATGAAAAATATCAGAGTGATAAAATGAGGATCTTGTTTTCAAATATTGTAATGTATGTAATATTTTTAAGTATTTATTTAGAATACTAGAGAATGAAGAATTTTACGTGCATAATAAATGTTTTTCTTAATTATTTAAAAGGAGATTTAAAAAATAAATAAATATAGTGTATATCATGAATTATTTTAGACATTATTATAATTTTAATATATTTGTACTTTTACAGATCAACGTAATTGTGTTTAAACTCCGCTGCTACGCATTGTATTGGTGAGTCAAATTATTTTTTATTTTAATTTAAGGCAATGGCTAAATAAAAATTGTATTAGATATATAAGATTTATACGTTTTCATATATATTTTATACATCAAGTTAAAAATGTTAGAAAGAATATTATAGAGTATAACATTTTATAGATTTATTTCCTTAAAATGAGCTAAAATGTTAATAATATTTAATTCTGAAAATACAGTATATATATAATATATATA
>NW_017305375.1:2613898-2628161 GCF_001594115.1 Trachymyrmex septentrionalis
AAATGTTATACTCTATAATATTCTTTCTAACATTTTTAACTTGATGTATAAAATATATATGAAAACGTATAAATCTTATATATCTAATACAATTTTTCATATATATATATATATGAAATTATCTAACAATTTATTTTATATACCAGAAAATAAGATTTTCCGAAAGTACATTTGAAAAAATACTGTTATATTAAAATGATTATTCAGATAATATTATCAATTTTATCAATTACATTACAACTGATTAAAGTTTTTAGATAATTATTTAAATGAATAAAGAAAAATAGAAAGATAAATCAAATATAAAAATATAAAAAGTAAAATTAATTGACTTGTTTAAAACAGAAAGCTTATTTTTATATACTGTTTTATAAAAAAATGAAATACGATTTATAAAAAATAAAGATAAATTAAGTATCTGAATAATAGGAAAATATTGTTTATATTTAAGTGCGTTACATTATTTTCTTTCTTTTTTTCTTCCAACTTTTTTCAAGAAACTTGAAGTTTGTTTATGATTTCTTTATTTTTTAAGGATTAAATATTTCAGAAATATAATATAATATCGATATTCTTAAACTTTTTGATTTTCATATGCATAAATAAAATAATGAAAAATATTTGACAGTTATATTCTAATTAATTTAATGACAAGAAAAAGAGAGTGAAGGTATAAATTGTAATATATATACTTATTTTTTTAATATGTGAACTTTAGTCTAATTTTGTACAGTTTATCCGTTTATATTTATTGATAACATAATTTTATATTTGAAACAGGGTAAAATATAATGTTTGGGTAAGGATATAATGTTTGATATATATTTTGTCGCGGAGAACAGAAAAATTTTTTATATCTTTGAATTATATCTTAAAATTAAATTGACATTGTGTATGTCAATTTAATTATATTATATGAATTAAAATGTGTGATATATTGAAATTAATTCTAATGTGTTATATTAAAAATAATATATAATATGTATGCGCGATATACCTAATAACGCAATTTTTACATCATAAAAATTTATCAAAAATATGAATATATAAAACTTGAAAATATAACTGAAGATATATATTGAAACCTTGGAAAGTATGCGTATTTAATGTATGGCTGCGCGCATGATCCATCATCTATTTTCATCATCATCATTTATTTTGGATCTTATAGTATTTCTCACCGATGTCGCGGTGGTATACGAAACTTAGGCTATTACGATGAATAATCGACCAAAGTTTCTCTACTCTAAGCCTACTTTGATTATTGACTTATAATTCGATATTTTTGTCACGTCGTTATTATGATCAAGTACTTTCCTTTCTTATCGCCGAACAAAGTTGTCAGTCGCTTGCGAACTAATATTGACTGCAGATACATTTAATGTCGATCTGTATTTTTTGCTTGAATTATAAATTATAGAATTTATGATTCATGCTAAAGCTCGATTTTGGCCTTTGTTTATTAAATTTCAATTTTTACAGAATTTATTTTATGATAGAGAGCGCGAGAGAAAAAGAGAGAATATTCCAATTTCAATTTTAGTTACATATACTATATTTATGGAATATTTAATATATGCTTTTTAGATTTTTACTACATGTCATATTTAATACGTCAAACTCTCTTATTCATATTTAATACTAATATTTTATATTTGAAAGTGTTTATATTCTTTATATGTGTAATTTCTTAAGAATATTAATTAATATTTATTATTTAGTGACAATTTTAGTAATTAATTAATTTTATAACGCAAAAGTATATTTGACGAAAATGAAAATGTTGATACATTTCAAAAATCTAAAATAACAAATGAAATGACAAATATGGTAAAAATAATCAATTACCGAATAAAATTTACGCACAATTTCTATATTTGCTATAAATATACTCTTTGAGTATAAACGTCCTAAATACATCTTTACAAAGATTACTTGTAAAAATTTAATTATATATGATTAGTGAATAATAATTTATTTATGGCTTAAATAGCCGTGACTTCTTATTATTTATGTGCTTGAATAATTTAAAAGAAAATTATTTAAAAATCTCAATATTTAGGAAATATTTGTTACTGTAATTTTTTAGAACTGAAACGCAACAGGAAATAATTATTGCAAAGTAACAATCTTTTTATCTAAAGATAAACATCACGTAAGAGATATTATTTTAATATTCTTTTGTTTATTTGCGATCGATAATAGAGAAAGAGCTTTTCGAACTATTGTATATTGTTATCGAACAATACGTATATCGAGCTGCCATCCGCCGTCATTTCTTTCGAGGACTGTGTTTTGCCCAGCTAAAATGTGAAACGTCGCGTACACTTGGCAAGACTCAAGAAAAATGCAAGCATTTCATCGGCCAGACGAAAGGTACGCGACGCGAAACGATTTGGAGCGTGAAAAGTGTAACAGGGAAAAACATTCGCACTAGGTTCCTCGAAGGAAAATTTCATTGAGAATCCGTATAGAAAAATTTTTTCTCGTCGATTTTTCCCGTTACATATTCTGGGTTGGTATTTTTTAACCGTATTGACTGCCGCGGAATAGTATTTCATTGTGTTTATCAGACACGTAATCATCGAAGGGCATACAACAATGTGTTCAACATTTGTCTCCAGCTTAGTATTAATTATTTATATTCGAAAGAGTTTATCATAGAAAGATCTATTCTTCGACATAAAAGCATTCCCTGAAAAAATACAGTAACACAATATTCATAATTAAAATTAATTAAACACTAATTTTACTTTTAATTACTTAAATATTATATTAATTTTCTAATTATTACTAAAAACCATTGATTACTATTATTATGTTTGGTAATGTTTATTAAAATAATATAAGTAATAGTTACTAAAGCTTTGGTGAATTAATTTCAATCAAATGTTCGATTAATGTTTAAGTAGGTCGATGGCACCTCACAACACATCTCACGCACAAATTATCTTAACAATCCTGTTCTGGAAAAGGGAAATAAAAAGTAATGCTCAGAAGTTATTTTTACATTCCTCTCATAAGAATATAAACAAGAACATCTCATAAGAATATAAATAAGAATGTAAATTTATCTCTATGTATACATATTAAAAATTATCAACTTATAAAGATAGTTTGTTTGGGGTATTTGATCATCCCACCTACTTAAAAGTTAATATAATCAGTTAAACGCTAATTTTATTTTTCTAAATATTATCCTACTTTTTTAATTATAATCAGATGGTTACTATTATTATGTTTGATAATATCTACTAAACACTCTCCACTCACAATAAGTACAACAAAATACATTTAAGAACTATTATTAGACTTCTTTTGTAGTATTCGATCATATTAATCAATTGAAAACATATTAGGAAAAAGAAAAATTCATCATACAATATACGTGATATACGCGACTCTTTTCTGGTATTTAAAATATATATGACTGAATATATGTAAGATTTATCAATATAACACATCGTGTCTTATTTGCGATTATCAAGCCCCGACACTGCCAGTTGAATATTTGACGACCTCAGCTGAAGCACAGCTTCGTTTGGCATATCGATTTTTCTTGATTGCTTGGTCCCGATCATTTGATTTGCGACATAATACAATTTAACAGGATGGATGAAGAGTGTTGGAAGGGGATTATTGAGAACAATAAATCGGTATACGAAGCAACGTGTACAGATTTTATCGAATGGCAACGAAAATGTAACTGCGGATTTAGAATCCCCAGAGCAAAACGATCGAACCTCGCGGGTCAACGAGCGGATTAATTTCATTCTTGATCCCGCGCATTAGTTCTGCTATTGACATCCTTTCCGAGAATCTGAAAGTATTATAATTTTCGAGCGTACCCAGAGAACATTGAGACAGAGAACTCTTATAAGACATCACAAAGACGTCTTAAAAATTTATGAGACATTTTTTAGCACTATTAAAAATACATTTATATGACATCTTTAAAATATCCTGATTTATGACGTCTTATGGACATTATCTTTTTGGCGTCTTATAGACATTATTCGTAACGTCTTGCTTCAGACATTTGTGTAAAAAAACAGATAAAATTATTGACATAAAAACGCGTTATAAAAGGAAAAATATGAAGCTGAAATTACCTGACAAATCGGTATATTAATTGTACTTATATATCTTCGATAATGACTTATTTGTTACAACAGATATAAATTTCGTCGTTAGAAAAGTTATGTAAACATAAAATCATTGATATACCAATTTATCAGGTAATTCCAACTTATATTCTTCCCCTCGTCAATACGTTTCATATAATTGTATAGTTGCACAACACTTTAATAACACAAAATATTGGAGTGCCAGATTAATTGACATCCAATATTTTTATAGGTTACGTATTATATCTGCAGATTGTGATGTCATAAATTTCATTCGATATTATTTAATAAAATTTACATTTAATAATGTAAATAGCTATACATGCTTCAAAACTTGAATAATTTTTAGACGTCTTTTAGAAGGGGCTTAAAGATGTCTGTTTCAAGATATTTTTTAGACATGCGTGTTTTTTGGATGGAGGCACAAATACGATCGATATGCGTCACGACTTATATGTATGTACATCCGGAATTTTTAGAATCAGTGACAGTCACTTTCACAATTTTCCTTAATCTTAATTTATCGTCATCTATCACTCAATCTATCTCACTCAATCACTCAATGAGGCGCAGTATCGTTATCTTATTAAATTCCATTTAATTAGCTTGGTTTAATTAGCTGTTTGTCTTGTTTTTTATTAATAATAATTGTTGTTAACGGTTGTTTCTCATGCGATAATCAACGGTCATACATCAGAAAGAAAGAATCTTGGCATTTTGTTAATATTTATTAAGAATAAAACCTCGTCTTTTGTTATATAAGTGATAAATTAATTACGTGGACGATTATAGCTCTATTTTAATACATATAACAGCCTTAACTGAGAAATCTTCATCGTCTGCATTTTGGATTTTTGAAAATAATGTCGCAATTTTGCAAATTTTTATTGTTCAACATTGAGCAAGCAATATAGTTGTCCTTGAAAACGACTATAAAATTATAGTCCATATATTCTTGAGAACTACATATATATAATTATTATTACTAATACTATAACAGTACTAACAATAAAAATGAAACTACCTCTATTTTATTAAACAATTATAAATGAAACTACTCTATTTTATTAAACAATTATAGTCATAAAATATTTTTCTTTTAATCCAAACTTATCAAATAGAACAGAATGTTTTCAACATTCAGAAATGCAAATTTTTGAATGATAGATTTATATGTCATTGCTGATTCTGGGTCAATCGCAACCGTCGGTGTTTGTTCGTTGAGAAAATGTTCCCGATATCTATTCATAGTGCATGACTTGATATAGAGCTAAATTTTTTTCTTGTGACAGGCGAATGAAAATCAGCTCATTTTTTTGTTATACTTTTGAAACATGTTTTCGCGTCGCATCGGAAATTTTTGATAGAACGGAAAAATATTGCGATCGCGACACTCTTAAACTGAATTATTGTCTTATTCCGTAATTGAGTAAGACGAATCACTCAGATTTGCCGCGAGAGAAAGTATATTTCCATTGCTAGTTGATCTTGTGTAACTACAAAAGACATATATCATTTTTTTTTGCACGATGAAAAATGTCTATCCGTCTATATCAGTGCGTAGGTGTCGCGCATCCAGTGATCCTCGCTTTTTCATGGGAAAGATCGGTGTGACGTATCGGCGATTTACCTTAGAGACGTGGATTTATATGACACATTCTAAAATGCATTTTGTGAACGACAGCACTTCGATGAGTTTACCGGATAGTTTTGATATGAATATGTTATCGAGCTTCCCGAAATCTAGCACTAAATTCGAACTTTTAACGTACTCGAATATAACATGATTATAGCTGTTTTGAGTGTAATATGTCATATCTTTCGATACAAGAACAGCAAGTATTAAAAATTCTGGTATATCGAATCTATCAGACATTCCTTCTTTTTACAGCTGTCCCGTTTCCACGTCAAAATCGTTCATGAAAAATGATGGATCGTTTACACGCGTATAACGTGGGAGTACGCAATGCATTCAAAATTATGCGTTTCATGCCGTTACTCTGTTTTTTCGTCACGTGGGCTATTCTTCATATAACGCGATAAGAATGACATAACTTATCTCTCTGCTTAAGAAATTTGCTATTTGCATTTTATATATTAAGTAAAGCACGCAATCATTTTTGTTAAGCGAAAATACTATTATTTTCAATTTATCATCCATTACAAATGTAAATTAAGATAAAATGTTCTAGTCTTTATAAAATATGTCGCGATTACAGAGACCAAAGTTTTCTCCGAAAAATCTTAATTTAAATCTAATAATAGGTAAAAAATACATTGCAGTTGTATTAAAATCCATTCTTGTTACAATTTTTGTGTTGAATTTTAACTTATTCTCTCTCTCAAGTATTAATTTGATTACATTGTTTGAATATTTTGTTAAATTAATATTTAATATTTTTCAGCCTTAAATTAGCGTTAAAATAATAATATATAAGTATAAGCGAACAATTATAATATAAGAATAATATATGCATTTAAATATTAAATTGTAAAATAAATGAATAAAATGTAATATATATCTAAATTTAATATATTATAAACGCTAATTTTACTGAAGAAATATTATTTAGAAATTGTGTCAATGTTATCTTTTGTGTCAATTTTTTACATAATACCTGTTCGTGTTATTTCCTAACATATTTATTTTGTATTAAATTGACACAAAAATTTGAACGGCTCGTTTGAGACAAATGTAATTAAATGTTAAATTTGACACAAATTTTCTAACTGTATAATATATTCATCTTTTTAACCGATTTCATAAAAAGGAGATTTTCAATTCGACTTATATATATTCTTTATGTATGTTTATTTTATATTCTCGTTTTATTCCATGGAATTTATTTGTCAGCAAATCTTTTTTTCGTTTAGTTGAACGCATTAATATCTGGAACTGCAATTATAGTTGAGTGAAAGCTTTAGTGAAAGCGATCGCCGTATGTCTAGTTTAACATCTCGTAGCCGCCCATGAAGGGTTTTTTCTTTTCTTCCTCTCAGAGGGGAGGAGAAAGAGAGTAACGTTACGGGGTAAGTCGTATAAGAAGTGGTGGATGCTGAGAGGGTTGTCGGGGGTGGATTCGGCTGAGGGCGCGCGCCGTGGGGAACGCGTCGCTCGCTCTCGGGGGCGTGCGGGAGAGTCAGTGCGCGGCGAGGCGCGCCAGCTGCCGCACGTCATGATTCTACCCCAGGTGAGCGACGATGTACCCAGACACTACCACTATCATCCCGTCGTTAACAGGACGACCGCCGAGAATCGTGAATATACACTCAAATGATAGTCCCTGTGCATGATGAGTGTCGGCGATTTTTTTTACCTTAGTTCTTCATTTCATTTCAGCACGAAACAGCATGATTAAATCTTTTTCTTTCACCCTCCTCCCGTTTCTCGCGGATACCTCGACTTACATGAAGAATCCGATTTTAGGGAAACTGGAAACGCTAATAGAAAAATGCTTCCAAGTGCGAGTATCACGCAGTGATGTGAGCGACCGGCATAAAATTTCACGTGATTCGTGTCGTGACGCGAGAGTATATATCGAGTTATTTCTAAGAGCGAAAGTGAATGAAGAAAACCGAGATCCCTCTTCGCCAAGCTGAAAAAAAATGGTGTCTTTAAAAGGCGACACCGAGAATTGTGCCCGAGAAAAAATAATTTTTTATGTGCTATCAGTTGTTCCGTGGTTTTATGTATCAAGAGTGTGACGGATACCGCTGCATCTCGAGTTTCATGAGACCCGCAAATTGTAACCGCAAATTACACTGCCGTTTTTAACATCGTGAAATTTGATGCCGAGTCTATCGAGAAAATCGATTCGTTCACCGGCGAAATAGTTCGCGGGTAAAAATAACTTGTAAGATAACGTCGACGATGGAAATTTTAATTTACAAGGCATGAAGGCGTAATCTTGCGAGAATCATAATCGAGTCGATGTAGAGGATGATAAAGCTCAATTTTATCACTTCGATGAGTCTCGTGAAATTCAACGTGAAAAATATGCATTACCTTCATAAAATTTGACGATAGATACATGGATAAAAATTAACCCATCATTAGCGAAGTAGGTCGTAATTAAAGGCATTGCGAACAATAACGTCGATTGAACGGAATGAAAATTTTTATTTGAAAAGAATGAATCATATTGAAGTTGGAATTAGATTTTGACGGTTTGATTTTTGCGAACTTTCCAAGTATTCTCCGTAAGTGAGTTTCAAAATTTCGAAACTTTTCTAAGACGCATGACACGTCGAACTTTATGGAGAATTTTGTGAATCGTTATTGCGGATTACTGAGAAAGAGAGAGAGCTGCTTTTCTATCGCTGCAACAGGTTCTCGTATATTTTGGTCGTTATCGTCACGATAATGCTAATTCCCCTATCGCGTTCCCCCGGTAGATTGATTATTAATGATTGACTGAAGGAAATGTAGGCCGAACTTACAGAAAAGGCAGAAAACGTCTTTTAGTCTCAAGAAAGTTAAATACCTGTCCTTATTATATTTAATTTTGATTATCGCTTATCTGCATATTGTGATATAATTTGCATGTTTTTATCATAATTGTAATCGCTATAGGACACTATAAAATTGATAAAATTTTTAACATTAACTTAGAGATATTTACATACAAAATATAAAAGACTATAACTGAATTTCTTTAAATTCATCGACCGCGCGTGTATATAATTATTTTATAATATACCTTTACGTGCATATAATTATTTATAATATGATTTTTTTTAAACATGCATTTATATTTTATAAACGCATACGTTTTAAAAAATTTTTTTAATGACGATAATTTATATTTATTACGCTAAACATTACATGAATTAATTAATTCATAAAAAGATTTTATTGTGTACATATATTTAGGAAAATTGTCTTCCGAAGAAACTGCAATATATTTTTTAACATCCTAAATATTTTCTAAAATATCAAGAATTTAATGCTGTCTTTTAAATAATTTTAAATTATAAATGTAAAAATTTGTTTATATCAGATCATAAAGTGTTTTTTTTATATCAGTATTGAAGGTCGCAATATTTGATTAAGGCTTTCTATAAAAGTCTAGAAACTTTCAGACACGTAGCAATATAATCTGACTCTAAAACAGAAACTTTATGATGTCGATATATCGCTCCCTTACTTTAAAAGTAGCACAATTTAAAAAATTAAGTTTCTCGATAAAAAGGAAAAACTATTTTTTAACATAACATAAAATTATTTGACTAATTAAATAATATCAAAAAGAATATGTTCTTAATATGATTAAATGTCATTTTTCTCATTTTTGTTCTACAATCCTTAAAAAACTACCCTTATTGAATTGTGAACGACTTTAACCTTGTATGAATTAAATTAAATTAATTTATTTTTTATGATTTTAAAAGATAATAATTACCTAAATCACATTTATGGTAACAATTCGAAAATAACATTTTTTAAATTGTTATTTTTGAGGTAAAACACAGTGATATAATATTAAAATTGGTATTAAATTTACTAACTCTTTGCAGTCCTTGTCAAAATTGAACTCGGTAGATAGCTTTGCGATAGTTTTGCATAATTCGAATCAGCATGATTATCGATCAGTAAATTTTTGAAATCTTAATTTTTATAAGTTCTTCTACATAATAAAAAAAATATTGCAATTTATAATATGTCCCCTGATTAGATTGAATTAAAGACAAAATATTTAATTTTCGTTCATTTATGAGAAATAATTTAGACCGCAAAGAGTTAACGCTCACGATTATTATTCTCTATATTTTACAAAAGCAATAAGCAGAACTATCATAATACAGATAAGCACACAAAATAAAATTTAATGTTTGATTCGGAGATTAGATTATGATATTCTTACGTATTTTAATGTTCTGAAACCGAACCCGATGTCCAAATTGCTCAATCATATTACATTTTTTTCATTGACGGAAAATAGCTCGATTTTTCAATATTTTTAACCTATTGACTTGCATATTAATTTTATAAGCTTGCATATTATTGAATTTACTTTCTTTTTTACTTTCAGCTTGCATATTAAAAGTCTGACCATAAATGGTTCTAAAAATACTTGAAAATTGAGTTACTTTTCATTGATTGAAAAAAAATTATAACATTGGATTTGATTTCCGAACATTAAAATACATAAGAATATCATAATCTAATCTTCAGATAAAAAAATTTTTTTATATATAATCATAAACATTATTGAAATTATAGGGATCATTGAAATAATCTATATGATAAGAGATCATATCGATAGAATTGTAAGTAGTAAATTACAAAATCATAGAATAAATATACGCATAAATTTCGTCTTTTCCTATGAAAGAGGATGAATACGCGAGGAAAGGGAAAAAATCGTGTAGTTCCGGAGTGGTAGAAATCCACAATTTTGTGGGAGAACAGTTAAAAGAGAGTTCTTCATTAAGCACGTCGGGATCGCCGAGTTTTGCGAGCATGACGATTCGTAAAAATTACCGGCGCGAAGTTTAAGAAGAGTCTTTAAACAGCCGAGGCCGGTACTCACTTGGAATCCCTAATTGTTTGAGAAGGAGATGGACTTGGACACGATCGCGACTTGGAAATCGACGCGATTAATTCACTGAAAGACCAAACTTTTGGAATAACAGCGATATGAAAATGGGAACGACAGATTGAACGTCACTGCACGTACCAGTTCATTTGTACTTTCGAGAGTGGAATTAAATATTTTAGAATTTTATATCCGGAAACAATCACGAACGAAATTTTTCAATTTTCCACTAAAACTTTACTCACTATATAGTTTGATCATTGTTTATTAATTTGTAAGCCATCTCGATGAAACAGATTCGGGATTCATAGTTCCGGTCAGTTTGCGATTCGACATTTTTGAAATAATTTTCAAATCGTACAGAGATTAAAATGCTTATCATTTCTCAGTGGTGGAAATTATTCTGTAATGTTAGTCCATTATAAGCAATTACAGAAATGTCTTTAAAATGCTTTCTATCTCGTGATATTTTCTCTAAACGCGTCGTTAGGAACAGAATATCTTGCGTGCATTTAATGTTTCGCGTGCAATGAAATACGAAGCTCATTTCAAATGCGAAAATTATCTGTGTAATATAGATACAAAGAATTGTGATATCGAAGAATACAAACCATGATAAATGTTTGTTATGTGATACAACTATAGTTAAATTCAAGTTAATTAATTAAGTAAAAAGCCATTAATTGTTTATTAAATATTATAGCAAACAATGTCTAAAAATTGAAAGAATATTTATTGACTGGATCCTTTGATATCACGGTAAATAAATTAATGTATATACGTATACAACAAATTGCTCATTAAAACTTCTGTGTGACACTAGAAACTAAGTGTTTTTGTTTGTATCTGACGGACCACAAAACATCATAACGTCATATATTACATTTGCAATGTATATCTCGCGAGGTATCTCGTTACTCAAAAAACACCAGTTTGAAAATTGTACTTGTAGCCACTAAATATACACTAAATATACATCCTAATGAACGCAAAATGAGAAATTTGTAAGGAAATAATAGGAATTTATAATGAGAAAATTGTAAAGAAATGATAGCAATTTATATTAATGCATATAGAAAGTTTGAAAACAAAGTTTTACTGTTCACAAAAATAGTCATCTACTCAACGAGTATGAGAAAAAAGTAGAAAATAGAGAGACGTGAAATAACATAAAGAATCGCGAGATATAAAGGACCACGATCTTATAATTTGCATCATTAATATCAAGTTGTATGCAAATACGAACTTGTTAAAAAATGCTAAGCGTAATACTAATTAAAAAGTACTCAGCGGTCAGTGTGATCTTTTTACTTGTCCTACAATGAATGAATATCCTAAGTGTGGCTTTCTTTTGTGAGATTAAAGTGCATTAAAAACTTTTCCAACCACACAGCTGTCCCACGTAGAGAGTATCATCAATGTCTTCGCACGAAATAAGGAAGAGTTTCTTTTCACAATGCAATCAAAAGTGGATAGTTTCATATATAGTTACAGTTGCTCAACTATCGTAGCTTGTGGAAGAAAGTCACACGTCCACGATTATTCGATTCCTTCGAGGTCGAAAGGGAGTTTAACGTTGCGATACGAGCAACGTATCCCCGGAAGGGAAGTCTAATCTCTGTACGGAACATTTCTGCAGTTTGCGATTGTCGGAGTTTCGGATCTTCCACCGAGGAACTTTGGGGACGCGTAGCGACTGGACGTCCGCGAAATTCTCTTTTTCATGAAGTGGAATTCCCTCGAACTCCTTGATATTCACCGGCACACCGGAGATTATCTCGACCGAATTTTCATCGGGCAAATTTTCCTGTCCCTCGAGGAGATGCCGTAAGTTCTCGGCAAGTCTCGCTTACGTCGTCGATCTGTTTCGCAAAAACAGATGTAGTAAATGTGTATTCCCGCGAGAAGATGATAGCCACGTCTTTCAAGCTCTCATTTTACTGCGAAAGTTTCTCGTATTGTGAACTCAATAGCAAGATACGCTTGGACTGACATTTTCAAGAAAAGTTTGAAAAGCTGTCTCTACGGAGTTGTCTTAACTCGAAAAATAAATTTGTCGTTGTATCATAACAAATATTTCCGATCGATAATGTGTTTTTCATAAAACACTAATTAGAAAATCGTACACGATGAACAACATACATTTAGAATTATTAAAGAGATATCATTAACTAATTAGAGTGGATGAAAGAGACATGTTTTGAAAGAGCCATTTCGTATTTTAACTAATTGAATATTGCCAAAAATTTAAAAATATTTTCATTTGATAACAGCTAAACTAAAACTACATCCATAAATATTTGACAGTCATTGTCAAAACGACTTTGCTGTAATGAGAGATGTAAAGTTATTGTTACAAAAAGTACGTTTCTCGAGTTAAATTTTCAAGTCTTTTTTGTTTATTTGCGATTAGCTTTTAGAAAAAGTGGATAGTATTATTGGGTAGTTATATTTTATTAATCGAATACTATATACATTAACGTAACTAAGAATGTAATTATAAATTCTTTGTTTATTTTGATTTATTAGATATTCTCTGATTAGATTTTTTACATATAATATTACGAAAGAGCTAGCTGAGAGCTATGAAAAAACCAGTTTTATTACTGTTTTTCCTGACTTCTTTATTGCATACTCAGGGATGTTCTTTTCAGTACAATTGACTTTCTACTTTTTTAATACAATTCAGACAATTTTAATACATCAGTACTTTTTTGAAATATGTTGTACTGATGCTCAATCCATTTTCATTCACTCGATACATCGTCGCGTAGCATCAATATAATGATCCTTTCAGCACATTTCTGTACAAGATTGTCTTCAGATGCAGTCTCCTTCAAAAAGCATCCTTGTGCATATTTATTGTAGATAAATAGATTTTTATGTATTTCTGTTTTATAAAATAGCTCCGGTTCGGAGCATAGGTTATGTTGTTGCTAGATTAAGTTATACTGAAGCATTTTATTGACTCAACTTCCATATTTCACTCTTTTCAATCATCTATCATGTTTAATAGATTATTTTATAAGTAATGCAGATTGGTATCAGTGCAAATTGTATTTTTACTTATACTTTATATGGGGCAATAAGGGAAATTTTTATTTCTTTTGCAATAAATATTTTTAATTAGAAATATTATATTTTCTATTTTCCATTTATTAATTTTCTAAAAAAAATAATATTTGTTAAAGGATAATATTTCGATTTTATTTGTATTAAAGCTTACTTATATAATTTAGTACTTGACTCTTTCAAAACAGATAACATAATTCAAAACAAGTTTTTTCAAAATCACATTATTTTGAAAGAGCTGAATTTCTTGTTTATAAAAAATGGTGATTAAATCTTTATTAATAACTAAATATTTTTTTTCTGTTAAATGGCTCTTATAGATAAATGAATACACTTAAGTAAGAAAGCGATATATTTATTTAATTCCAGATTAAATTTTTTTTTATATTTTGGAAAAAAACCGGCTCTTTTATGCCCACTCTCTCCTATTAAATATAATTTTCCTTATCTAAAATAGCAAAATACTCTATATAATTTTTAAAAAACGTTATTTTACAATATTAAAATAATAAATATTAAGCTAAT
>NW_017305375.1:2628261-2631704 GCF_001594115.1 Trachymyrmex septentrionalis
TTTATGTCACATATATTTTCGAATTTATTTATAACGGAAAATTAGTCAGAACTAATATTATATTATCTTTAGTATTTTTTTATGTTTAAAATTCCCTTAGTTTATTTATTACGATCAATCGTTGGCTGGTATAACTCAAGAAACAATATTTATGAAAATTAGAGCTCGTTCAAAGTAGCTATGCGATTTGGAATTTGAATGAACTAACGAGATATACGCCCTTAATAACGTATTAGACTACGAGTTTACTATTATGATTGACAGTTGCATGGTTCTATTTCAGCCAATCACGATGGATTCGCTGCATCGTGATTAGCTGAAATAAAACTGGGCATCCATCAATCGTAATCATCAACCCATAGTCTAATAGAGCTTTAGAGTTCGGACTTCCTACCCCAGTGGCCCTATATATCATTTTATCTTTACTTAACTTTCAGTTACAGAACAACAAAGATAAAATGATACATGGGGATGAATGGTGTGGAATCCGAATGTAGTTTATAGAAATATTGAAGAAACCTCGAGCCTCTTAGGACCCTTAAAATACTCTTATTTGACGAAGTGAAATTTCTCTTCAAATTTTGTAGGATTTTCCGAGTACTCTCATATACCAAATCCAATCGGATCTATGGTATAAATCGGATTTGGATTGGGAAAAACTTTACTTTTCCACCTTTTCTTCCAACAATGCTTTTAAAATATCGCGCGAAGTCCAAATGTTCAACTCCGTCGGAAGAACGCGCCCTTAATAATAGCATCACGAGAAAATTACAGTTTCACCAAAGCTACAGCACATGAAGTTTATTATATTAGTTTAGTTCAAATAAGTCTCGAAAAGATATGATTTATATCTTATTTTACGAACAGCAACTTGCGATATATTTGATCTTTATAACTTACATTATTTTTTCCACAAAATATATCGCGATGAAAATCGTTTTAATCTTATTGGTGAAACGAGATTTTTTTTTTAGGTGAACGATATTTTCCTGACATGTTTGTATGTATATGTTTTGCAGATTATCGGCGCGCTTTAATCTTGAAACACGGCGGAATATCTCGTATCTCGTCGGGTAGCTTTGTTTAACCACCGCTAACGTGTAACAATGTAATTAGTGATCACGATCTTGGAGTATGCGCGCGCGGAAGTCTTCCATCTCTCAAGAAATTCCGACCGTCGCTCGCGGCCGATCCCTCGAGAGATTCGCTTTCTGATGAGGAGGTGGAATGTACCCTACCATTCGCGGCTTGTCGTTTTTTCCGACATTTCCCGGGAATTGTTCTAAACGAATTTAGATCGACGGGATATTTTCCAGAGGCCTCTTCATATCTCGCACGAGAGAATGGCACTGCCACTTGCCATACATTACCGTGCCCTGAACATAATCGATCGGCCCATATACGACATCGATATCTGCGCTAGAACGTTCCGCCATCAGAAAGGGGAAGTTTGTACACTCTCCTAAATTTCGTATAACACGCAAGTTTCAATGGGGGCCTAGTAATGGATGTACTCGAAGTGTAGGTATACCGATTCTTGAGAGCGCTTAAGATCCATGGAGCCGTTCTTTACAGTACGATACAAGCTTATCGGCTATTCTCCGACCATCGCGTTTCTCTCTGACAAGAAATGTTAATGCGTAGCACGGAGATTCGCGAGGCACGCGATATCTTCGCGAAAATAATAAATGGATCTGCAATTCTCTTCTGAAGATCTTTTCATCATTTCTGTCATGAATAAAATTGATCAACAGTTTGGTGCAACGAATATATACAGTGAATGCAAAAAGTATTTGTACAGAGAAAATATTTTTTAAAAAAACTTTATTTTTAAAAAGTAAATATTATTCAGCAAGAAATAAGTCATCGAGTTGATGTCGAATCGATATAAGTACATCAATATCAATTTGATGTCGATTCGACGTTTAGTTGACGATCATTTCTTGTTGGATAATTAACAATTTATTTATAAAGAATATGTTAGATCACACGTTTCTTTAAATTATATATACCAAAAAGATGTGTATTAATTATACAAAATATATCAACTAAAAAATAAGCGAAAATTAAAAATTGTATTGTTTGAATGCTCAAAAAGTATTCGTAACAAGGCAATTTGTTATAAAAAGTCTTATTTGTAGAAAATAAACATTAATTAGCAATTTTATACAATAAATACATTCTAACATATGCAAACGAACTTCGCATGTATGTCTGATCTTAGAAGCTAAATTTTTCGTTTATACGAGAATCTCTATATGAGAATTCACTGTATGAGAAATGACACTAAATTCTCAGAATTAATAGATATATATATGGTACCAGTTAGTGAATATGACTCAATTAATGGAAACAAATTTTAAATATTTAACTTTTGACGATATGTACGACTCTAAATAAATTGATCCTGTTACATTTTTATAAACAAACGAATTTATTTAGAATCGTACATTATTAAAAGCTTAATATTTAAAAATTTTATTTAAAATTTTTGTCATTTTATTCAATATGAGTAATTGGGTCATGTTCACTAATATATTTACGTTATCACTTTTTTAAGAAACTTTACAGTTTTCTTCCAAATTCTTTTTTTCATAATTTGAAACTATAACTAATCGTAAATAATTATTTATTTTCTACAATACAATTTTTATTTATATCATATAAGAAAGATCGCATCTAACACATTGCATAAAAATGTCTCTAGAATAACTTTTGGCGTACAATTTTTGTCGATCAACCATAAGTATGTTTTATCAAAGGCAAGCAATTTGCACCTTCCTAGTTCACGTATAAACTGTCCGTCAGCCGAAACGTACTTCTCTGTTTACGTATAATAGTTCGTCTCACGAGAACAATCGATAAAAGCTCGTGCTAGCTTGGACCACTTACGTTGCAAAATTCTCCAGTAGGCGGTGGTATTGTTGAAATAATTAGTGCGGATCTGTGCTCTGACGTTGGATTCCGGACAAATTCCCGCCGTGACCGCCAATAGTGGTCAAATGTAATGCTTCATTTGATAGCTGTACACCCATTCGCATGGCGATTGCACGCAAGCCTACTTCCGCTTTGCATTCGACCGCGTTTGCCAGCCGCGCCTGTTGCATGTTGGAAAAGATTAATTCAAGATATATGCGTGGAACTCACAAAATGCAATTCGAATAGAATCGTAGTTTTTTTCATTGATTTTAGAATCTCATTAATTTTGATATTTAATAAGTCGAAGAAAATTGCTTTAAGAAAATTTTTAAAAAATAGACTGTGGACAGATTCTTCTAGATTATATGATTTCGGGAATCAAAATGGGAAGAAAAACAGGAACACGAAAAGTATAGGACAAATATATTTTAATATTAAATATATTTGAATATTATATATATGTAAATGTACAAATGAAATACATGGAATTTAAATATCAAACTGAATTTGATTAGCTTCCGATA
>NW_017305375.1:2631804-2648107 GCF_001594115.1 Trachymyrmex septentrionalis
TTAAATATCAAACTGAATTTGATTAGCTTCCGATAATATTAAAATGTTCAACTTTTCAAAATTATTTTATTAACAACTTCAGTTACCGTTAAAGTTATAATGTGTTATAAGAAAGTTTTTATAAGAGACGCGAATGTGCTCTTTACACAGTTGACCTCAGGATAGTGGATAATGAATACTTTTTATTTAGTTAGTGTAGTGTAACCTTTTATTCCTACATAAACCGAAGGTGATAATAATAGTTAGAACGTTGATATAATATTTTTATATAGTACTGAAAAAAACTTATTGAATGAAAATGATATTTTCATTTAACAAGAGGAGCAAATTAAATTGCAGTACTTTGTACTCGATTATATATTTCAATATATTTCTATTTATTCCAAGTTTTGCTTTTCGAAGAAATTTATCTATCCCTTTGTTGGAATTACAGCATAGTGCTCGAAAAAATTCTATGCACGTATTGTGCATGAATAATCATGATAAATATCTCTGAGCAAATATACATCTGCGTTCTCACTGTCTCGTTGCACTTGTATTTGCATAGTAATTGCTAATTACCAATCAAGCTTTGTGCTGGACTGCAAATCTTGTGGGAAGTACATCGAAGCTGATTCAACAGTCGGAGATAATCACCTGCGCTCTTGACAACATTAGGGATCAATTGCAGAAACTAATTAAGTCAAGTTAACTGATATGCCGAATTACGAAATATATTCTCATAACGTAACAAGAGGTTTATTTCATTTTAACAGTGATCAAGGACCTAATGAGTCAAGCTCGGTGATTGTGCTAAATAATCTTTTTACAAATTGTTAATTAATAAAACAGTGTAATTAATATTCTAAGCGTAGTTAAGTATTTCACAGATCACAATATAAAACGTTTTTGACCTATTAAGATATCGTTTTCAATAGATAATAGTTTTTCTTTTAACAAAACCTATAATTTCGTGATTGATGTATTTTAATATTGTGTTCTATCCTATGAGTTTTATCGTGCACGAGTCGTATCTTATTTCCAATTTATTAAATATTATTTTGATACAGATACTGTTCAAATATTGAACTTTTTAAAAAATGATTTGATGTGATGTCTCTCATAAAATCATAAGGAATTTGATTAAAAGAAAAATTGTTCGTATTGAGAATGATAGAACTTTTTGATAGATCGAAAACGTTTTACGATATCATGATCTTTAAAATGTTTGATTACGCTTAGAATATTAATTGTATTGTTTTATTAATTAACAATTTGTAAAAAGATTATTTAGTATGACCACCGAGCTTGGCTTGTTAGTCCCTTGATTACTATTAAGTTATATTTTTTTATATATTGAACTCAGTATTTTAACACTTTATATATATATTTATTTCATTTAAATCTATTGTTTGGTATATTAATTTATGTTACAATAATATATATTATATATATTGCACATTATTTTGCATAACACAAATTTGATGCAATTGATTATATGATATTGATTTATTACTAATCATATTAATAATTCTAAAAATGGGTATTGCCATTTAACTATTTCTCGTAACGATTTTAATTTTAGTAAATTCCTATTTACTAAATTTTCGTTGAAAATACACTATTCGGTGCAACCTTACATTGTATTTGCATAGTAATTGCTAATTACCAATCAAGCTTTGTGCTGGACTGCGAATCTTGTGGATTACCTTGTATTGATAGATCTAAAACGTTTTATATTGTGATCTGTGAAGTACTTAACTACGTTTAGAATATTAATTATACTGTTTTATTAATTAACAATTTGTAAAAAGATTATTTAGCACGATCACCGAACTTGACTCATTACTTACACTATTCATACAATTTTTTTTTATATATGTATATATTTATTTATATATACAATATATATTTCTACCTTTACACAACAATTAATTTGATAATATATTTTGTGGAGAAAATAGTTTCCTTCCGCAAGACGAATTCGTTCAACGAAAGGATTCGTCTTATGTCGTGTATATGACAGGAATACTTGTTAAAATGTTTGACAATGCGAAGATATCTCTCATAGTAATATAATTATCTTCGTATTATATCAAGCAAGTAAAATCATCGTGGCACATTATATAAGCTGTATAATATTAAACATATTCTGATAATCCTCATAAGTTTACAGTACCTTCCCCAGAATTTTCCTTCCAGGCTATAGGAAATGTGTTCTAACTACGTAGGAAATTGTAGTGCACCTTAACTGTATCTTCAGTCTACTGAAATTAAATTAGACTGACGTTGTTATGCGGTGAAACAAACGTAAAACGAAAGATCTAATCAGGCTCGATTTCGATTAACAGAGCACTAATTTGATTAGATGGAAAGAGCATTTGCAATAACAAATTTATCTAGATTTACAATTTGCACATCTCTCTTCCGCGTTCAGTGTATTACGCTTCCTTCGTAGCGAAATAATGAAATTTAGAAGATATTTAATTTCGTGGAAATTTTAAAGGTAACGTTGCATATAATTTTCCTAATACTCTTAAATATCCATTACTCTTTATATACATTTTTTCAAATTCGTAATTTAAGCGTAATGAAAATTGTAAGAGTAAAATCCGCCATCATTTTATATTTCTCATTTTCAAATAAAATATTTGTTTAACTTTTGCGATGATATATTGAGAAAAATGTATGACTGAAAGTGAACGAACCAAAATATTCTGATCATATGAATCAGAATTCTAATTATCTTAACTGGAATTATAATAAATTCAATCAGAAAATACTGATTTGACTATTTTCAACCAGAATTCCAATTAATGCAATCAGATCCTTTTTCCAGTGAAGAGTTGTCACCAAAAATAATGAACTATGCTTCGCCAAAGTGGCACTATTGACGTCAAATGTAAAATAAGATGAATATGGATGGCATCCTTCGCGCAGTGCCTAAAGTTTCGCGGTCACTTTCCTACCCTAGTTTCATCATTAGCCGTAAACTGTGCCAATCGAAGTGCCATGAAAGGTTTCCAGTTAGCCTTTGTATACCGCTGATGCTCGGGTCAACGAGCTGTTCAATATGTAGGCATTTAAGTGCCCGCAACATGCACACCGCTAAACTTATGCTTACCTGGCGATACATGAATACCTTTGTCAGCTTATATTATTCTCCGCGAGATAGAAATATCATTAATCGTTTATACTTGTATGAGAAATAGACGTTTTTCATTTTAAGATTAATTTATAGGTACAATATTAATTTCTGTACATTTCAAAGGCCACTTATTATTAATTTAATTTAAAAAAATATATTTTATCGATTATGAATTCTTGACATTACACATGTGGATTGATTATTACTAATTAAATATGGCAATCATTACGAACCGCTTTAATCAAAATCTGTACGTCGTCGGAATTAATGCGATTATCGAAATAATTGCTTATCGACGAGCGCATCGTAATTATTACCGTAATTTATTAAATTTCGTTTTAATAACGTTATAGCGACGTTTAAGTCGCTCTACTAAAATCAACGTTTTAGATTTTGATTTGTTTGGGCGATTGTTACAAGAGAGTTTCACCAGCCGTTTCCTGAACTCCGCAGTCACAATTTAACAGACCCTTGTTATCCTTTGTGTTATATCGAACCACCGACGTAGAAACTTGTCAACTGTGGATACAAGGTGCGCGGGGACTATCTTACCACCTACATATTCCATTGTGCTGTCCATTCCAGTCAAATTGCAGTCTCAACATGTCGGTGTACAAAACAAATCAACCTTTTAACCTTTAGCTTCCACTTTTCCGAACTTTTCTAGCCTTCTTTTACATTTGACATTTCTTCTTTTGCAGAATTTAGATTAAATATCAGAAATTTTCACGGAAATATGAAGAGAATTCTATTGTTTATCGTACATCAAAACATTCCTCTGAATGAAACTTTATTATTAAAATCACCAATGGCATTCCGCTAGAATTGTCAAAGATATCAATTAGATAGTTTTCTATGCTTACTTTTTATTAGTGAAATGTTATTTTGGTATTATTTGTGTCATTAGAATTATTTGTATTACATATATTTACATAATTTTTAATATTCTGTATATCTAATACATAAAGAAAAAATTAAAATGCTTAGCAGAGCCAAAATGGCATCCTTGACGGTTTTAGTGTTAAAGCTAACATTTTATTAAAGCTTACTATATATATAACGATTATTTTATTATTAATATTCATCCGTAGTGTTAGGTTAGTTGCAAAAAGTCTAAAGTCATTCTAATTTGCATCATTCTTTTTCCGCGGTCGGAAATTATTGCAGGCGATTAGAACGTCATTGTTGAACGATATTAATTGAAGTTCGTCAGTTCAATCCGGCTTCCATTTACAAGCCATTCGCGCATATGAAGTATTTTAAATTCCAGGAATTTTTCGACGCGTTAGATCCCATTATTATAATATTATGTGCCATGGCGCGTGTGCTTCCGGGATGCCTCTGTATTGCTGCATAACTTTTAGCGCTAACGTATTTGCTGCGGTATGACTACCGCATACTTTTGTCCACAATTGCTATACACTAGACGTCTTGCGAATGTGTATTAGCATCGTCATTTCCAACTGACCGAGTTGCCGCGAGCGCTGTCACGCTCAGAGGAAGCGCTTGTCGCCTCGTTAATGCCATTTAATTGTTCCGCCTTAGGCGATTAAAATCAACAGCGACTTTGTAATTACAGCGCATTAAGTGAGAGCACTTTTTTCGATCCATACGATAACTGTCACAATTTATTTTGCTTGGCTTTATGTTTGCTTTATTGGTTACATATCGTGTAATCAATGAAGCAAGTATAAGTTAGCTTTATTCAATGCAAAATTACTTTTGATTATTCGCCTTGAAACACTTCTCCTTAATTTAATCGCAGATTCGGCTCGCGGCGATATCGATAACTTTGATTATCGGTTTTCTACGTGAAATACTAACTAACGTTAACCAACTATTCGATTTTTAACGATAGAAATTACAGCCAGAGAGCGACACGATTGTAGCACTCGCGAGATTAAGCAATTTTTTTGTTACGATGAAGATAAATTTTTACGTTTATATTTATTAACCAATTCGAAAAGAAGAACTAAATCTCATCGTTATTTTCTATATACGTATGTACGATGTTAGCTAGCATATTGTCGGATGCAAAACTCGTTTGCGCGCAGGATAGACTGTAGTCTTTAATCGCATTTCCCCAGACACATCTGGTGCCGGAATTAGCTTTCGCCCAATTCAGCGAAGATAGTCAATGGAACGCGAGGAAATAGGCGGATACATTGCTATAAGAGACGGGGATAAACCAATTAATGGAGTTAATTCTCTCGAAGTAGATAGTTTTGTCTTCCCATTATGATCCATTAGAACTCAAGTAAAACTTTATGCTTGTTTATCATTAACGTTAAAATTTAATAACACGAATGCAGCAATCTAACTTTGCAGTAATTTCTTTATCCAATTAAAATAAAATAATAATATTTGTAACTTCAAGAATAAATCCAATACAAATTAAAATTGCCTGTATTAAATATTTGTAAGCGATACATTTTGCATACAATTAGGATGTATCTTATATGTATATATCACAAAGAAATTAAAATAAAATGTAATCCGCGGAAGTTTTGACCTTGGATTTGAGTCTTCTTTTAGTGCGATAATTAGTGACAAATATGTTTAGCACTAATTATCTCACTGAAGGAAACTCAGCTTCAGAGTCGAAACATCTACGGATTTACATTCATCTTTAATTTCGTTTGGTAAGCATAGCTCTTCCAACCTTTTTCATTATACATGGAAGTCTTTGGAAGGAAGGAATTTGGCGAATTAAAACGCCACGTTTGCCATGCGTATTAGCGAGTGTACATATGTATATCCATTGATAATAAGTCTATACCTACAGTTTAATGCCAGATCCGAATGGCGCTGGTGATCAAAGATCTCTTAATTACTAGATAGAGTCATTTTCGGCTTCTTAATTGCGAAAAATCGCGTATGCGGGCGCAGATTGGATTGAACTCAGATCTACAGATCGCGAGTTAATCACACCGAGCGACAGCCACTCGACGACACACCAATGCAAATTGTATTTATTGCTTATGAATATATATAATTTAGACTTAAATGACCGCGGAGATTGATAGAATTTTATTTGTTTGAATTTCTTTATTACATTATTTAACACACTTTATTACACTTTATTAAATTATAATTAAAAGATAATTTAATATTAAAAAATATATGATGTTAAATAGAAAGTACTTTTCAGTTATGGAAAATATTGTACTTTGCTGGAAGCTTAATATCTGTTGTAATATTTTTCGAAATCAGAATTAATTGTAACCTTATAATGAACAATAACAAACAATATCTTAAGTTATCAAGAGTTTTGTTTCTCTATCTGAAAAGTTGAATACTGTCGTAAGCAAAAGAGGTCGCGCAATAAATGACGCAATTAAGATACCGCCAAAATCTTTCATTTTCTCTGTAATCTCTCTTTAATGGAAATTTCTTAGTTGTTAGGTTGCACCGTAGTAGTTTGTCACATTACGATTTGTTACCCTCCAGGCTCCTCTCTCTTTCCTCCTTCGTTCTTTTACCTATCTCTCTCTTCTTCGAGATCCTTCTCTCTTCGAGGATCGAAGTTGCACCTTTCTTCACACGATTACTCTTCCTCCATCTCTAAGCTTTTGTGCTCACTTAATGATCTGTAGGATTCAAGAGCTTTACGAAGTGGCGTGGGTCAGCCCGTTTTGAATTAGAGTAATCTACCCTGCTCGTCTGTAACAAATTAAATGATCCTTCTAAGCACTTTTCACGTTATGCAACGAGAGCAAACGCGATTGTTTCCCAGATAACTTTAATCCTTTCGCTTTTCAATTAAATTTGCTGCAACTGCTCAACTATCATCCATATAAAGTCTCAAACTATTCTGAGACTTTTATTATATATGGATGATAATTTTACTACTCATATAATACATTATGAAACATAAATCGATAGAATTTCGAAAAACATTAGATATTATTATTTTTCAACAATCTTTAGTAACAAGTAAATTGATGTAAACAAGAATAAGTTAATACACCGCTATATGAATAAATCAAGGTTATAAAGAAAGAGACAATGTCATCGAAGCTTGAGTTCTGGTTTTTAATATTATTTTTTTTATATAAATTCTAAATATATCTTTCAGTTATAAATTACGTACTATTGACTTAAAACGCAATTATAAATTGAAACTAAAATACTAAAATAATACCACAATTAAATTGTTATCGTCGATTTGATAATGATATTAGCATCTTAAAAACCTATAAAGAACTTATAGCGAAAATTACATATAAAAAATATTATTAGGCACCTAGCCTTGACGGTACGTATTAGTTCTTTTTTTCTTATTTTATTATTAAATCGATGTAATTTTAAATATTATTAATTAAACAGTAATTTTATCTACACTCATCATATCTGAAGATGAATAAAATCGCACAATACCCCAGCATCTTTTTCTGCGAGCATTTCTGTCATTATCACCGACATTTCTGTCGCGTATCTGGGATAACTCGAAGTATTCGCGTCCGTTCTGGAGCCTGATCTTGTCAATCGTAATGAAGGATCCTTCTCAAAAAGGACTAAAGAGACGCTCATTTTATAGCTCGAAGTAACGAACGCTATCATTCTCTTCTATAGTAGAAGTAAGCGTAACTTTATCCTGATGACCGCACCAGCGCCTTTAGAGTGGCTTTTTGTTAATGCAATTTTAATTTGATCCATCCCATGAACGAATATAGGCTAATCTATCTTATTTTTTCATTCAGAGATTCCCCATTTCTGTCGTCCTAGTACATAACTTACGTGGTCTTCAATTAGTTAGGGATTAGTTAAGAATTGATTAAATTATTGTTATATAGACATTGTTGTGAGATTTCCCGTATCTTTAATAAGAGAGCGTAGAGATGAATCTTCACGACGTCAATATAAAATTGCTGCATCATACTCAGAATTCTCATTTCCCGACTTTCACTTCCGTCAATTATGACGAGCCTCGATCGCTAGTCTGGGAATAATAACATAATTGGTTGAACGCATGTATGTCGTTAATCAATTCCGCGTCGCTGCTTATCTTATTCGGATTATCATTTTTCATTATGGAAATTGATTCAATGTGTTAATGTGTGTTATGAACAATAATTCATCGCGAGCATAATAATTCGACCCAGTTTTGGAAAAAAAAAATAGTTTTATTGCTATAAACCGTTCACACATATCATGTGAAAAGTTCGCTAATCACCGTTCATCGTCCCTTTCATGAACCAGGAATTTATTAGAAGGGAACTATAAAATTGCAACTGCAGCGACACGGTAAATCCGCTCGTCAAAGTCTATTAAATCTTCTTGCTTTCTTAATCTATTTTTCCGTCTTTATAATTATGTCCACCTTCATTAATTTCCTGAATAATTAAAAGCGTCGTACGACAGAATAACGAATTAGATCCGAGCGCATCAGAATGCAGCATATTGTTTTTTTTTTACACAATTTTTCTTTTTAAAATTAAACGAAAGATAATGTTCAAACCACAATTAGTATAAAGGCTATAGGAGTCAGCGCGGTTAACGATGCGTAAATTAAATTATAATTATTTAATTGTAAAAAAAAACTTTATTACAACATACATTACATAGGTCAATTCAATTTCGTACGTTTTGGCTCAAATTCGAGCCATCCTCAGCGTAAAACTCTCAAATAACAAATTATAAAGAATGCAACTTATAATGTAATGTGTATCACAAAACAATCGTATTGTTTCTTGTTCTGGCAACAATTATAGGAGGAACGAGACCCATCCTTCGTACTCTTAATTAGCTGTTAAGCTCGATGGATTGCGTGTATCATAGTTCCGAGCATTGCAGCCAGATGACAAGCAGCTAATTGAATTGTGCATTTTTTTTCTCATACGTCAACGATTAAAAAAAATTATATATAGAGAACGAATCGTCACAAATAAATTAAAAATTAAAAATTATCGTCAAACTTTGACTAGATGACAGTCAACAATTGACTTTCGTCTAAGTTGACTGTCATTTAGTCAAAGTTTGACGATAATTTTTAATTTTTAATTTATTTGTGACAATTCGTTCTCTATATATAATTTTCTTTTAACCATTGATGTGTGGGAAAAAAATGTACAATTTAATTAGTTGCTTGTTATTTGGCTGCAATGATCGAAGTTATGATGTACGCAATCCTTTCCATCTTAACAGCTAATTGAGAGTACAAAGGATGGATCTCATTCCTCCTATAATTGCCAGAACAAGAAACATGTGATGTAACAATACGATTGTTTTGTGATACACATTATATTATAAGTTGTATTCTTTATCATTTGAGAGTTTTACGCTGAGGATGGCTCGAAACGTACGAAATTGAATTTACCTATGTAATGTATATGTTGTAATAAAGTTTTTTTTAACAATTAAATAATTATAATTTAATTTGCGCACTGTTAATCGCGCTGACTCCTATAGTCTTTATATTAATTGTGGTTAGAATTTTAAGGAGTCCGAACAGTGATATTTTAATTAAAAGATAATGTTATTGTAAAAATTTTGAATTTTTACAATTTAAAAGTATAAGGTTCATCGACAAATTTTTTTAAGTAAAATTAAAGTTTTATACTTATATTGTCTATAATGTAGAGTATTAGAGTATTACAGTATTATCTTTCAAGAAGGAAGTTAATATTGTGCTTGAGAGCGCGATCTATAACTTCGTGGAATTGTTGCTCACTTCCATTTTACTAAAATCAACAGCGCCGTAATAAATTATCGATTTCACTGATTATTTCCTTATAATTATATCCTTATAATTTTTTAATAAAATTTTACGATCTTCTTATCTGATTTCACATTTTATATAATTATCGAAAATCAAATATCGGTTAAATATGACAATATCAAAGCTTATATATATTATATATGTATATGTATGTGTATATACATACACACACATGTATATATAGCCTATTAATTTTATTCGATTAATTATTATTTGATTGAGACTTTCTGAATATTTAATAATGTAGAATTTTTTGAATTTTTTTTATTCAAATATTAGATTTTATTTCATTTTATCAAATTATAGATAATACATAACAATAATACATACGATTGAAATTTTCTGAAATAAATTGTTGTGTTATATTCAACTTTCTGCATAATACGTTTGGAATACAATCGTAATAGCCGAGACTTTGTAGTATAATATTCAATAATATGGAATTGGAATTTATCCCGTTCGCATTTTCTTCGACGAGTATTTCCTCCTGTTTCGATTTCACGGATGTAATAAAGGCGCCATCCATGTGTCTCTCCAATCGACAGAAGTCGCCGACCGGGATATTCCTTCGGCTCGTCGAGATTCAATCAGCCCGTAAACGTGTCACGACGTCATTTCATTTCGAGTTTATTCCACCGGCGAGATTCGAGCGGTTCGAACCATTGATAATGCCGTCGCTTTCAATCAGGTTTGCTACTTTAACATCATCACTGACCTTCTTGACCGATTCTATATTTTATTCTTACCCTGTTAGGGTGAGAATTCACAATCACAATAAATGGAATTTAATTATAACGCAAGCGTATGAAACTAAAAGCATTTTTTTTACGTTGTATTCCGTCCTTTGATAAAATCTACCATTCGCAGTTTTTGCCGCGGTGATTCGTTTGATAGTAGTCGGGACTGTTTTTAGGTCAGCAAGAACATGTTTACGCCGGTAACTGCATGCGCAATGTGTAAATGAAACTTCGGTAAAAGCATTCAATAACCGTTTGTGTAATCCGAATAATAGGACGCAAATTTTTAATTGGTACGTGATATGTATTGAACACGCGTGTTCGTCGTTTTGTCATTTTTAACAGACTTGATATTCCTTTTTATCTAGATTGAAAAAGTTTTGTACTTTTAATCGCTCACAAGCTCTAGTAGAGAGTTACGTCAATATTTCAAAGAAGGAACCATTTGTTGGGAACATATTAGCCTCGACATGATTTATATAAAGAATCTGTGGAGTTTGATTGTGATAGATACAAGCGAAGCTATATCTCTGCTTGAAGCGATTGGACAATTCGGATCGTTTTCCGATCGTCTCCCATCAAAGTTGCAGCGCCGAGCTACAAATGCTTTAAAATAACTTTTCCGACCGCACTCTCGGCCCATATATATGAATCGCTTTTTCGGAGCTCAAAAGATCCGCTTTGATCTGTAACAGAGCTTGTAGAGTACATACTGACTGCAGAAATGCGTCATCAGATTACTACAACGGAGCAAAGCTTAGAGACGTTCATTCAGTTAATCAGTTAAGCCGTGCGCAGGTAATCGCCACCGGCCAATGGCTTTAATTAAAAAGAGTACCTCTATGTATTAGACTCAAAGATACTCATGCCAAAGTCGAATTTTGCTAGAGAATTGTACCGTTTGTCCGTCCATTGCGAGTTTTTCTTTTGCGCTACGTTCTCATTGACTGAAATTACGCGCGATTAAGTATACGTCAGGATGAACAATAGTTTAATTAAAATGAACATTTTCGCTCGACGGCAACGGCGGTGTAATTAATTTCACAACTACACCTATTCCCCCGCAGAAATGTTATTGATGGAAAATTGTATTACGTAATTTGAGGAACATGTTTGCATACTTTGAACATAATCAGCCCGTTGTGTTATTAAGGGGGCATTCCGAGGTACGCATGAAACACATAATGCATCATTTGTCTTTGTTGTTCACCAAATAATAAAGAAGGATAAAATGGTATATCACAATTTTTAGGCGTTTTATGCACAACTCAAAACGCACCCTAAGACTCACTAGTAGCAACGGCTATATTGGAATCGTGACGTTATAAGCGAGAAATGGCACGTTAAAGTTTCTTACATGTTATTTGTAAATAAAGAGAATTTACAGAAAATTTAATTAATGAAAGATTATTATAAAATACTTGTAAAAATGGGCAGAGCAATAGATTTTATTTGTACTTTTTATTTATACTTTTTTTTTTTCAAGTTCCTTTTATGACTTTATTAGCTGCAGGAGGAAGAGCTAAAAAGATAACTTCTGTCCATTTTTACAAGTATTTTATAATGATCTCTCGCGTGCAAGAAACTTCAACATGTCATTTCTCGCTTACGACGCCCATTATTGTCAAGTATCTTTTTTTCTTATGTTAAACACTTTTCTTATGTTAAATTAATCTATTCGAATATTTCTTACATTTTTGCGCTGATTTCAAATTTGTTTGTCAAATTATGAGGCAGAGTTTTTGAGTAACATGTTTAAAAAATTTGTTTACTTTTTTATTTTTTTTATTTACAAAGGAATAAAGTATCCTTCACCGATTTTAATGAATTTTGGATATGTTGCAGAGCATCAAAAAATTTTAGATTCATTTTTGATCTGCTTATCTTAAGATTTAGAGTCGTAACAATCCCTTGAGAATAACGATTTTTTTCATTTTTAGCGAATATTTACAAAACTATGAGATATATGAAAAAAATGTTTTATATACAAAAATTGTGTTATAAAAAAATTTTAAGATATTTTTACTTTTAATAACGGTGTATATTTATATTTTTCACGAAAATGTCAAATTTTTTAATTTACCTTTACCATCAAAGATTGTTTCGATCTCTAAACTTTGAGATAAGTAGATTTAAAAAGTGTGAATTTAATATTTTTTAATTCTCTATATTTCACAATATATCCAAAAACGACAAGGAACAATTTCGACAGTTTTTCTTTGTTAAATATAAATAAATAAATTCATATATAATAGTTAAATTTAATATAATTTTTTACTTATTGTAAAAGATTTCAAAATTAAATCACTTTAATTAAGAAAATCCCATACAATTACTGTTTTAGCAAAATGTATAAGTAAAAAATATATTTTAGTTACAAAAAATTGGAGCCAGAATAGGATAAATTCTCACTTTATTTTCAGAATTAGCACCAAAAATTCAGCCAAAATTATTCATTTAATAAAATTATTATCGACCAGTTATATGAACTGTGTATTTACACGCTACCGGAAATTGTTTATGACTATTAAAATTTCTCAGATTTTACTGATTTTTGTCGAAAGTGAAACAATTTTTGTTGAAGTTTCGACGCATGATTGCGCTCCATAGTTAAATTACGAGAGTTCTTTGATAAATAGATTAGATGAAACTGGACAATCGACATCCGTAACGAAACCATGATTAATCTCTTGGATCTCTCGTATGTTCAGATGCGATTAATCGACGTTAGCGACCGTTCGCGATAAACCGAATAAACTTTTGCGCGAATGTATCTGGGGCTGCATTAAGATATTAATGGTTGCATGAACCGGTAACATTGTAAATACGATCGATGATACTATCATGTAACCGTGTGCATATACCAGATTTTATCTTTTATCATGCTTAATTTAGCGCGTCGAGTAAGCTCGTACGTTTCGCTTCCCAATTTTATTTGTGGATTGAGATCAACTGCGATTATCTCTGAAAAATCTCTTCAAATTTAATATACCGCAACTCATACATATCTCGGTTTTACATTATAAACAATTTTAATTTACAAACAGCTTTAATTTAATCGTAGAATTCACGTAAAATACATATATGTTATATGTATTAATACATGCGTATTAGTTCAGTGATTTATATCACATTATATATATATTATATATTTATTACACAGATTGAATGTTAGTGTATTTAAACATACGATTAATTTTGTCATTATTATGTTTTGTTTATTTCTATCTATTTAGTAATGATAATGCAATTGATTGTTTAAATATCTTATATATGAAATACTGAGTATACTATAAAATATAATTTTATTTATGTGGCATGTTTGCATAAAACTATCCAGCATTGCGATGAATATGAAATCGATTATCACTCCATACGCGCATATAACATATTTAGCAAGTTTCAGCTTCGATGCCGCACGATATAATTAATCTGCATAAATTTAATTATGTCTGGAAACTACCATCAATCTATCGAAAGTTAAAACGATTATGATTGCGCGCAAGTCTCTCTTAAGTAAAAAAAGATATTTAATTGTACGATTCAAAACTAAAATTATCGATTGGATTATTATTTTTGATGACCTAGGGATATACATGCTTGTACTAGTCCTTTGTCATTCGATACTGCAGAAAATGAGGTGACGGTTGATGCGAAACATCTTACAAGATCATACAGTTTACATAAAAGAGACGAGGCAAACACTTCCTAATGACGTTTACAGCCTGGGTTTGCGTATATAATATTGAACTTGCAACTGATACCTCTTACCTCCCCATTTCTAAAGGTTTCATGGCTCGTCAATGTTTGACAAGAGGGAATCGCGAGAAGCTCTCGTCTGCGTTGCTCCAATTAGTACTGTTCAAATAAAATATAGAAGTTATATCATGCTGCGAAATGATCCCCTCTCTGTCGGTCGGAAAGATAACGTTCTCTTAGCGGAGTCTTAATTAGCGTGGTGTATATTTTACAGTATGTTTTACGATTAGCTAATGCAAAGTTTGCATATGAGAGTTGAGATTTACGATGCTCTCATTACGCAGATATTTCTGAAATTTGCCCCGAGGTTCGTATTCACACATCACTTGCTTCTTATCGCGTCTTGGACACTATCTAATTACAAAATAATGAAATTAGCACGTATCTCCACGTGGCTAATTATGATGGACGACTCTTCATCTGATCCTTTAAGTCGGTGTATCGCCAATAATTAACAAAAGTTGAAGAAATGCCGATCCCCATCGATACGTTTGCCCGTCGCATATGTTGAACGTAGGGTATCCCTAATTAAGGCTGGAAGTTGGTCGAACGGTCGTTCCGGCGAAGCAAAGTTTATTAATTAAGCTCGTTTAAAAGATAAACTTTAACGCGGCCTCAATCGCTCACTCGTCCTTCGTCGTTGTGCGACGCTCAGCCAAATTACATATTAGCTCTCGTAGTTTGTATGGTCAATGTTTACAATGTACAATATTAACTCGAATTCTTTAACTCTTTGAAGACTGCAGTTTTCTAACAGAGAATCTTAAAGAAGACTTTGTTTTCTAAAAATCCTAATTTTCGGGATTATTGAATTCGATTCTGTCTTCAGAATTCTAAAATTCATATTTTAAAAATATTCAGTTTTAAAAGGTTCTTGGTGTCGCTGAGTTTCAAAACGTCGACTTTCAAAAGGATAATAACATTTAATGAAAAAAGATTCAGTATTACAAGGCTTATAATTAGAGTTTGAAAATCAATTTGGAAATTAGTACTAACTGTTTGTGTAGCACTGATGAGCTTTAAATAAAGCGAAACTAGAAATGTCACTTCGTAATTAAAAACCCTAAAACTACCCGCGTGAAATTGGTCTTTAATATTTAAAAAAATTAACTTTCTATAGCCCTTTCAATTTTTTATCGTTTGCACATGTATGCACATTTCGAATTTTCATTTGCACACTTCTGATAAATAAAAAAAATTATTAAAAAACAATTTTGAAAAGGATTAATTTTACACTAGTCCCTCCAACCACAAATTAGATTTAACTAGTCTCAATCGATTTTTGTTTGCACATTCTGAAACAAATTATTTTTTTGTTTGCACACTTTTAATTAAAATTATCAACATTTAAAATTTCAAGTAAATTCGATTCAGGTAAATAGTTATAAAACTTTTTAACTAAAGATGTACAATCAAAAAATCGACTTGTTTCAGAATGTGCAAATGAAAATCTATTAATTTATGCTATTTTGAGTATAGTAATTGCGATTTGAACTTATCTTCCTTGTCCTCGAAACTTTAATTGTTAATAATTTTTTAATCAAAAGTGTACAAAATCTTTTTTGGAATGAAAATCTATCGATTGAAACTATAATAGTTGAATTTAATTTATTCATGATTGGAAGGCTAATGTAAAATTAGTCTTCTCAAAATTGTTTTTTAAATTATATTTCTTCACCAAAAGTGTAAATTACAAAAATTCGAAATATCCATACATGTGCAAACTATAAGTAATCGAATGAGCTGTAAATTAATTTTTTTAGTTGATGGACTACGGATCCTAATTCTTTAAAACAGAGCTTTAGATAAATTAAATTATTTTTTAAAATATCTATTTGCCCCTCCTCTTTTCCACCCCCCCCTTCCCTCTATATTGAATATACTATTTTAAATTTTTCATTTTTTATCTCACAGGTAAAGAAAAAATATTATCAAATTATCTCATAGGTAAATTTCATA
>NW_017305375.1:2648207-2649661 GCF_001594115.1 Trachymyrmex septentrionalis
TTTTCATTTTTTATCTCAGGTAAAGAAAAAATATTATCAAATTATCTCATAGGTAAATTTCATAAAAATTAAGCGAGCAGTTTATAAAATATTATAAAAGGGGGGGTGACCCCAATTGGGGTCGCCAGTTCACAAAGAGTTAGTTGTACGTGTCGCATCGCGTTTCCTCAATTGAGCATTAACAGCTTATTTCCCAAGAGGACAAGAGGTTATATATACTTTTTATAAAACAGAATTAATACAGTTTTGAAAATGTTTTTGTTGTGTTGATAACGTTATCATAATTAGTTGCTTTTAATTAGTCTTAATTTTTAACTTTGCCCACTGTGCTTTGTGTGATGCAATTTTTTGAAATTTTGTAATATAGCTTGAGCGTTATTCGTTATTTTTGTTGCATCCAAAATATTCAAACTCTTATCTCTAAGAGTTTTTGTTGCACAAAAAAAGACGATCTTGACGACTCTGAAATATACAATCTAAAAATTTAGCTGGATCTGAAAAATAATTTTATTGAACCATCAAAATAATTATGTAAGACATTTAAATTGATTGCTAGACAAAACTTTTTGCAGCATTGTTCATTATGCTTAAATTTTCTATGTACTTATTTTGAAGATTCAACAAAATTATTTTCACATTTGTATTTAGCAAAATTTTTAAATCTTTTACCAAAAGCATTTTTCTATATTACTTTTGATATAATGACGCCCATGCTAAAAAAAAGTTTTTCATATGATTTCTCGAAAAAAGCAATGTGCAGCTCGTACTTGCGAGTTCGTCTTTAGTGCTCTTCTCGAAAATCGTAAACAGGGAAAGTCATTTCTTCATCTGATCCAATTTGCAACTCAAAAGGGATTTGAAAGGGTATTTGCCACCGAAGAAATGAGGAAGAAACAGAGATATAATGGAGCGAGCCACGCCCTAAATTCGTTAATTTCCTGTTCACTCTTATCAGACAGGAGTAATCTTGATTCTTTCTCTCTCGCGTTGAAATCGTTAAAATCTTGATCTCAGGGTCTGGTTTCAAATTGAAATTTTTCTCACTGACGTTTTTACGGTTTTGCGGTTTCTGCATCTCTATTCATTTGCTCTCATCCAACACAATTGCCTTCTATCTGCTTCTCTTTCTCTCTCTTCTAAGCCATTCGTGTGCTTAAATAGGGATTATCCTGACCACTTTAAACCTAAGTCAATACAGCCAAATGAGATTTTATAGAAATGGCTGCCAACCTGTTTGCGTAGCGATACAATCGTACTGGCGATAAAAGGATTATCCTTCGTTTTTGCTGCATTTTACATAGGAATCTCATTATGACGCGAAAAAAAGGAGAGTGAAAAGTACTATTTATCACAAAGCTGGTTATTGCGTTGATTATATCGAGAACAGAATATTTGAATGAATATTTGTTTGTAAAATGAGATGTACATACATATAATTATTTTAATAATAAGAA
>NW_017305375.1:2649761-2673425 GCF_001594115.1 Trachymyrmex septentrionalis
ATGATTATATCGAGAACATGAATATTTGTTTGTAAAATGAGATGTACATATAATTATTTTAATAATAAGAAAATAATACTGTGTTAATATAATTATTATTAATATATTCTTCATTTGCGGAGTATAAGCTCAAAATAGTTGAGTAACTTCGGAAGGAATATTGAATTCATGATCGAATATCATATCCCTCTTTCTTGCAGAGGGAACACAAACGTTAACGTCCACTATAAAAAGCTTTTGCATTCTGCATCAGTACGACGGTAGGATAGTGTCCGTGACAATGACAAAGGGACACATTAATTTTCCAGCGGTAGATGCATTACGTCTAAAGAATTGCGTGGTCGCAATTTTATGGTTTGTTCAATGACACAGTGTGTTGTTAGGGGAGCTTTTTTATGTTTTTTATTTTTGATAACACAATATTTAAAAAACACATAAAAATACATTTATACGTAGATAGACTCACACATTGCGGCTTTCAATAGTGATTTTTATTCCGCTTCAATTTTTTTAGTCGATAAATTGTATTGTTGCACTTTTATAGAAAAATATAGAACTCTCTTATTTATATATCTATAGATTATCTTGCGAAGTTGATATTTATTCTATAAAACATAATTTTAATGGTTCTCCAATTTTGAATTTTGCATAATCTGGAGTATATGTATTCCATATTAAACAGAATTAAGTTTGTTGGAATTAATAACAATTTCAGTTGCAGAGAATTATAATTACTTACATGTAATTTTATTTTTGTGTGTATGTATGAAATAACGTGATTGACATTAGAAAACTAGGCACAAAATGACTTGTTAGAGAGATAAAAGCTACTTAAAAGTTATCTTAAAATTTTTGGGTGGACCATTTCATAGAATTCGTAGGTGAGGCATAAATAATACGTATGTACTGCAGGAGATTTACCGAGTAATCCCCTTCATTCTATTAGTTTTCGAAAATGTGTCTATTAACAAAGTTTTCATCCAGATTAAAATCTAGCCTTGTAATTTGAAAATTTTCTTAAAAATAAGATTAAACATTTATTGTTATACTACTTGTAAATTTTATTTTTGCCCGAATAAGAGCATCGAATAACGTAATCTCAAAGTAGGTTGAATATTTTACTTTTTTATCATGGAAATATTATGCCGTCACAAAACGAAGACGATAGAACAATATATAATATTTTATAAAAAGATATCCATGATTAATCGTAACTGTAAAAGCATTTACATAATTACCGCATATTACGATAATTAAAGAGTGTTTGTAAATTACTCTAAAGTAAGATGAGATCGTAAAACACTCATACTCTTATAAGTCAACAATCTCTTCGGTGCTAACTGTGCGAAGATCACGGTGCACTTTACGCGAGAAAGGAAGAATTACGACTTAGAGTGGGCACGGTCGAGGCTTTTCAATTTGTAAGCGTGCATGCGCCGTGCGCGAAGTTCGTCAGTCTGATGCACTGCTGTGTAATTGTACGAACATGATTTTAAACGTTTATTGACTTTTTTATATCTTTGCCTGTTTGCAGTAGAAGAAGAGAGTTAATTTTGAAAATGTTACATTATATTTTTCTTTGCATAAATTCATCGTTTATAATTTTATTTAATTAAAGCATTTAAAATATTAAATTAAAATGTTTTCATCGAAAAACTATTTTTCCTGAGAATTTATATAAATCTAAATTCTCAGGAAAAATAATTTTTTTTTCTTCTGGCTTCTCTTCCTTGTTTTTTCTCTCTTCTATCGAGTGTTATATAAACGTTTCAAGCTCAAGATGATTACGTCATTGAACAAATAATGTCATGAAAGACTTAATCCATTAAAAGATTATCTTGAATAAATTCGTCATCTATATTAGAGATAACTTTTTATTCAATCAAAGTCTTTTATCCTAAATTCTGGTCAGAAAGATATTATCCTGATAGAGCGATAAAATTCCTTATGGCTTCCGGATTTGTGAATCCAAAGTACGTATAATCTTCGACGGAATATTAAAAGAAAGATCGAACCGAATTCGACAAGCAAGTTTCGTTCGCCTGCCAGCGAAATTGCTTGCTCGTTACGATAGCTGTCCCTACATATATCATGTATGCTCGAGTTTATGAACACTTTTGGATTCTATTCTGTGTTCAAACGAGTTCGTAACAGGATGAAATTCATGGATGACTCTCTCATTAGGATCACCTCGACGATTTCGTTCTCGATTATTTGTAGCTCAACTACAAACTGTTGACCACGCAATAGCCAACACATACGTTTACATCCATTTGCCTTTGTCGAGGTGTTCATCTCATCCGTTAATCTGTTCTGCGTTTCAAAACAAAGTGATCCTACAAATTGCAGAAACTCTGAGTATGTCACTGGCATCCTCGGCAAAAACCGAATAACCGCATACTTGTTGTGGAACGAGCATAACGTGGTTTTGCGAGCTGTATATCTACATTTCACCATTAGCGAATTCATGAAACGTCGTTATGAAACTTTAAAATTGCTTTTTCACCTTTACTCGAACCTTACATTACTAACATGCTTTTAGCACATCTAGATGTTCTATAAAGAAAAAGTTATATCAAATAGTTGTAGAATTAGGGTAAGGTTGCTGAAAGGTCGCATCACTTTTATAAAGGCATATAACTCAGAAATTATGAAGAATATTTTTAAATTTTTTACAGCATAATAAGCTACAATCCTTTTCCTTTTTAATGTAATTTTTTCATAATATTTGCATTATTATAGTGTTTTAAATGAAAATTTTTAATAAACCTGTAAATAATGCGATTTAGAAAGCACGTTGCCTAAATAACACTTCCATTAAAATCATTTGTAAACTTTTATTGAAATTTGCGACATTATAATAATATAAAAAAAAAATTTTTAAATTACATAAGAAAGGAAACAGATTGTATTGTAGTATGTTGTTAAAAATTTAAGAATATTCTTTATAATTTCTGAAATACATTAATTTCAGAAGATAATTTCAGAAGTTTCTATGTGACATAATAAATACTTTACAGTTCATAATATATACTTTTACATAATAATAAATAGGATGAAAATATAAGAAATGTAAAGAATGTAAAACAACGTATGATTTAGGAAACTAGAGCATTTTGTAAAACTTTATTTATTTAACATACAAATAAGAATATAAAGAAACTTTAATCCTATTAATGAAATTTTGATATATATTGTAATCACGATAAATTATACAATAGATTATAATAGTATTAACATAGGCTTTAACTTACATTTTCTGCAATTCTGCTATTAAATATGTTGAAAAATAGGAACATTATTACTATTTTTATATTAACGTAAATAACAACTTCTACTGAGGCGCTTCATGTTACGAGTGTGATACAGCAGCGTTGTAGTTCTAAAAAAATTCGTAAGAAAATATGTAAGTACAATAATTGAATTTAAACAAGGTAATGCGATTTAGGAGCCGGTGCAATTTTGGTCAATCTTACCTTGTAATTTGATCTTAAATAATTAATTAATAATTAATTGATTAGAATAATATTTTTCGCAAATTTTTTAGAGTTTGAAAGAAGTTTATTAGCATCTGTGTTGTTAAATTGCTTATGAGTTTAATTTATGATATTACATATTCCAATTTCAGTTTCGGATTGTGTTTCAGGATAACAAGATAACAATTAACGTTTGCTTGAACTGGAAATTATAAGATTCACGCAAAAATGTTATTAGTTAGGCATCAAGCCTGCTGTAATCGAGTATGGCCTTCATTTATTTGTGTTGAAAATTTCTTGGTTAATTTTTACTTACACTGTTGAAAAATTTGTGTCGAATATAACACATTTTATATGTCCCAAACGGTCCATTCAAATTTTTGTATTCATTTAATATATAAGATGAATATGTTAGAAAACAATATAGATATTGTGTAAAGAAAATGATCATAAAAAAGGTAATGCTAATACAGTTTGTAAATAATCTGTGGAAATATATTTTTTTAAGTGTAATTAATATTTATAATATGTTAAATTAATACGTATTTTATTCATTTATCTTAGAATTTATGTTTAAAAACGTATTATTTTTATTACTTGTTTATTTACTCATAAGTTGTGTCATTTTGAGAGAACCTTGAATATCAATTTAATTCAGAATAACAGAATCTTTAAATAACATAATCACATTATGCTAAATTAACACTTTCCAACTGTTTCCAATACAAATCTATGATATTTTCTCTCGTATACTATTGTCAATCGATAATTATTTTGTAGAAAATGTATCGACTAAAAAAAATCAGTATTGATTGAGATAAAAAAATTATGTTAGAACGCCTTCAAATCTGTTCAGCTTTAATCTTGATTCTTCATAGTAGAATGATTTTAGTGTTTGTACAGGCGGAAAGTAATTCACTAGCCAAGGAATCGTCGTGATAAGATGTACGGTTCATCTTACGAAGTGCACTAAGAGACGCTGGAAGGATCAAATCTCCCGAGGCCGCGCTAATAATGCCGTTAGGATATGATCTCCAAGAATCTTTCAAGAATCCTCTTAGAAAATTAACTGTGCTCTTCCATACAAGCGATAATATTATCTTAATGAAGAAATTTTAGATAACGGACCATCCAATAAACTAACGAAAAATTTGGAAATATTAAAAAGATATCGTTAAATTGCTTCGTGATATTTGCATATTGATACAATTGCAAAAGTTCGCACTTTAACGTAATCCCGTACCATTTGCGATAATTGCCACAATATCTGCTCGATAGTCCGCACGTTAAATACAAATCATTATTATATTATTTCCAATAATAACTTATATTATCTTTAATCGGTGGTAAATATCTCTGTGAATTTTATCACAGTGATAAACGCAGTATCGTATTAAATCGTTAGTTACGCGATACATATGCAATTAGTTGATTATTCACTACGTGAAATAACGATTACAGCTTGGCGAATCAATACCCTTTCCACTTCCCTTATACAATATTATCGAGTGCTATTTTTAATCGTATTCTTGATTTGAGATAACACATTATAGGCAGTAACATTGACATTTATAGGCAATTTATACGGTTTCGGAGTAATATAAGTTCGATAGAAATATAGGAAACGGACATACATTCTCGAAGAAAATAAAAATGGAAAATGATCCTTGATACATAATACATACGACTTACTTTCCATTCTGTCTGCTTTGTAGAAATGTCTGCATGAATCTTGCTTTTGTATTTTTTATTTTTACGGAAGCCGCATAAATTGGGCGATATAAAAAATGTGCATTTGCTCGTAAAGAAACACGTAGGCGATTTATAAAACAGGATACCATCGTATATGATCGACTTTCAGTCACATTTTCGCTCTATAAAAGCACCATCAAGAACACAGAGAACAATAAAGGTGAATCGTATCAGGCAAAGTACAGATATGATTTTAAACCAGGTTTCAAGACGAAGATTTGACTCATCTTCAATTTTCAATACGCGGTAATAATCCGAAGATAATCCAAAGATAAGAAAAGTCTGAAGATAAAAGAATACAAAAAGGTTCAAATAGCCGGATATCAAGCAAGATATCTTGCTATTATTGGCATAAAAATCTCTTGTGATTACGATATTGATAATTTGAAGTTCTTATTTTCAATTTTCTTATAATTATTATTTTTTTTATTAATGTATCATAATATATTTAATATACAATAGAAATACATACATATCTATAAAAGGAGAAATAAACTGACAAGAACTAAATAATAGGAAGGACTCTATTTTCAGTCGAAATAAATCTTGATGTTTTATATTCATATGCAAATACATTTGTTAGTTCTGTAAACGGCATGTTGATTCAGTTTGTCGGACTTTAAACACAATTATGAACTAGAAATAACATCATAAATTTATTGTCAATTTTAATAATGATACTAATAAAATGCTCTGACTTAAAATAAGATTCTTTCTATTATTACAAACTAAACGAAAGATAAAATTTTACGTTATGTCAATGTTAATATCGTAATAATATTAAAATATTAAGATGAAATTGAAAATGATACAGAGAAACTCATCAGTTTTTTAAACAACATATTTAAATTCCGTGCCAATTAATCTGTCCTTGCTGACATATGTATAATAATATCTCGAATAAAACGTCATTTTCCGATTGTACCTTTTAATCCATAAGTATCGTTGCAAAAACGAATACAACTGGTGACATGTTTCAACCAAGATCGAATCGATATTTCAACATATATATTTTTATACAACCGTTTGTTACGTAAAGCATTACACTGCAGATTTCTCGTTCAAACGTTAATTATTTTTATCTATAGTATTGCATGTTTATTTTTTTAGCAAGATAATTAAATTATTTGTAATTTAAGATATACTACTTTGAAGAATTTTATTTCTTTTTAATCGAGCTTTTGAAAAATATGATTGTTGAATATAATTTTTTCTTTATATAACTTTTAAATATTTAATCCTATTGGTTAAATGATGTATTAAAATATTTATATGAGTATTAATTTAATTTTGTGTGTGTGAAATGTTAATATTTTAAGTAATATAACGTAATATAATTAATTTATTTTTATATAATTAATTTATTTTTTTTTCGGTAAATCCTTTAAAACTGGACTTATTTTTTTCATTCTAACATTTCTATATTATTTTTTCTTTGCCGAGAAAACTAGCACAACTTTTATGAATTTTTATGACATACACAATTCAAATATACATATATACATTTACGAGATACAACATATATACATAAACAAGAGATGTGTGAATAATTTGTATGTGTATTTGTATAAAATATTAATCGAAAATAGATTTAATTTCCGTTGTTCTTCTATTTTGCGACTTCGCAACAAAGGTATGGAGCAAAATAGCTTTGACGTTTAAAAAATGTACGCTTGAGAGAAAATGCTGAGAGTTGTTAAATATTTCACATTACATTTTTCTGTTTGTTTAGCTTGTTATTTAATTTACCAGTCAATATTCAATTCGTGCTATCTAGATATTCGAAATATTGAATGCAGATTTTATTGTAAATTAAATTAAAATTCTAAATTAAGGCGACGTCATGTTTTTTTTTTTGTAAATTCACTGCACTTGTGTACGTGTCCGAAGCAGAGGTCACCGAAATTTCTCTCGCGAATTAAATTAGCACGAAATTAGAAAGCACTTTGCTAAGAAAAACCCAAACAGTTCGTTAACAAAAAATGATATGTCGCATGAATTGCATTTTTTTTCGCCTCAGAGAATAGAACTTAATTTTGCAGTACAATAGAACTCACGTCAGATGTGCACAAAGTGCGCGACAATGAAATAGTCATAAGATATACTTCGACAGAAAGTAATTCCATTTATCCATAGTCTCTTCGCCCCTGGGCGCAAATCTCGCCGACCGCGATCGTCTAGCCCCATGTCACAATAAATTTAATTTCACCGAACTTCGAAATGTAATTTTCGTGACTAGGCTTATTTATTCATCTTGGCAAGTCTATGCCACTCCCGCGATCTGTTCGAGAACTTATTTGCTTGCTGTATTAAGCTCAATGAACTCATTGACGATTATCTTATCGAATTTCAAGCTACACGCTTTAACGGTTCTCTAATTTTTAGATTAATAATAAATACAAAGAGAGTAAGAATTTAAAATGATCATCTTTGTTTAAAAAAAATTGCACTGAAAGAAAAGATTGGTTGCTGCAATAATTTAGATAGTAAAATATGGCATAGCATTTTTATGTGGCAGCAACCAGTTTTTGGTTGTAGCAGCAAATTTTTAGTTGTGTTAGCCTATCCGCAATCAGTATATGATTTCGATAAGTTAACGTAACTAAAAATTTGCTACTACAATCAAAAACTGGTTGCTGCAGCCATATAAAAATGCTATGCTATATTTTACTATCTAAATTGTTGTACCAATTTTTTTTTCAGTGTGGCTAATTTATAAAAAGAAACTTAACATTTTTTTTTTTAAATTCACTATTGAATTACGAAAGTACAAGGTATATTTGTATTATTTATTTGAAAGTATCTGCATCAATCTTTACACCTCGATTCAATCCTACATGACGTAAATCTCCCTATTTCCACGGTTCAACTCCAAGGAATGGGAAACACTCTCGACAAGAAGCGAGCCAAAGCCAATTCCGTCCGATTTCACGGCTGTTCCGTCACATCCGCTTAGTCTCACCTACAAAGCGGTCCTATTTGGGTGAATCATCTTCCTTCCCTTTACCGTGCTTTAAATCGAGTTGCAGGAAACTAAGCTGCACTTATGAGAAATTCACAACGTGTGAACGAATTCAAATACTCTCTATACAAATTTTTTAATCGCCACAAAGACTTTTGTTGCTCGTATTAACTTTTTTGTCTTGAACCTCGCTAACATAATTACTGAATAACATAATAACATAATTACTGAAGCTTAACTCGAATTTTACACATAAATACTTATTCATATAAAAATGAGGGCACTTTATAGAGAGTTGCCAAATAAGCGTTTTAAAAATTTTTTTTAATAGTGAATTAGAGAGAGAGAGAGAGAGAGAGAGAGAGAGAGAGAGAGTATAATTTTATTATGCATATTTATTTATATATGTTATATATAATAAAATAGAATTATTTCTATATACGTTCTTCAATTTTCAAATAGAAAAGAAAAGGTAATTTATTTAACTATAACTCCGAATGTATACGAAGTTTTCCGATTTTGTCGCTCTTCACATTTTATTTGTTAATTTTTATAAAAATCTGTTTAATCAATTTACAAAATAAAGTCATTGATTAATTATTAATATCATATTGCAGTCATTTTTTAAAGCAAACACATTATATGAATTAATATTTTAATTCTAAATTGCTTATTGTTAACACACAGCGACTGTTTCACGATATTCACAGATGAAGAGAAGTGCGCTATACACGATTTCGCAATTTGGTCTCGAAATTTTATTCCCAGATCATTGAGGAAATCTGAGGCGAGCGCATAAAACATCGACGTGTAATACGGGCCGACGGATAATTTGAAACCCGATAATCGATGCTTCTACCAGACCTGCACAAGATATTGCCAGCACATATATGCCAAGAAAATATTTATACGGAAGTGAACGTCAAGCGCGGTGCGCGCGTGCGCTATTATAATCGCATCGCATTTCCACGTTCGCATGGTCGACATTCCGAATACGCGGCTTCACCATCCGAACAATTTACTCCCTTCGTCCTATTCTTAACTGCGATGACGCACATCTTCTCGGTCGCGCGCGGATCCGTATTTTATTGTCAACCCTTCACTGACATCATGAGACCCGCGAGTGAAAATGCAATCGCGCGATGCACGTCACTCAGCCGAATTGTTCGCTTATGACACGCAGCGGAGTATGCAGCCCTCTCTTATCTGTCATTGCGATTTCTCTTTTGTATACGCTCACGAAAACATATCTGTACGTCGAAGCAATTATATCCATTCCGGAATCTGTCTCTGCCGCCCGTTTTACTTGTATATATTATATCCGGAGGGGGAAATAGTTCAGTTAAATTGCATAACTTGTCTTAGTCTTATAGGTTAGACGTAGCTGTAATCTGAGAGATGAAGCCAGGATAGTTTTAGTAAGCTCTAAATTTGACGCAATAAATACATAGATACATAAGAATGATCTCCGTTTAAATTGTGTGAATGTCTTATTATCTGAACCGTAACTATAGGGGAAACGTTTTTCCTCATAGCATCAAAAATTAAATTGTTTTAAATTATTCAACTTTTAATTATTATAATGATTATATCCAATATCAGTATTGTTTTAATAGAAATCTTCCGACTGAATGTAATTCATTAATTCTTCTCATAATATATTTAATATAATTAATCTGATTATAGATGAATGTAAATATGTTTGGAATTCAATTTTGTATACTTTTTGTAGATATTATATTTAAATATAAATTTTTTATATTAGGTTTTATTACTGATTATAGAGAAGCATTAAACGGTGATCAATAATAAATATAACACATATGTTTCCGATGCATCGGTCTTTGTAATTTGATATTACTAATTATATGCGATGCCAATCCGTAACAAAATATGTAATTATTATATAATTATTAGGCATAACGATTATGATCGATTTTACGATACATGATTGTTGAATGCAACTATCAAGTTTCATTTTGCGATGATTGTGTGGAAATGCGCGATAGTTGTATTTCTAAAAATGAATATCTTTTAAATTGTAAATAGTGAAATACAGATATATAATTTAAAAAAAATAATAACTACATACGGAAAAAAACGGTTTTGCTAAAATATCTAAAAATTTGACTAGATACCGATTTAAAAGTAATTTTATTGGATTATCAAAATAATTATGTAGAAATTTTAACATTGATGACAATATTGCAAAAAATTTTAACATTTAATTATTTTAAGTGTTCTATGTAATTATTTTGATCCAAACAAATTATTTTAAGATTTACTAACTAAATTTTCAGATACTCCAGCAAAAGCATTTTTTTCCGTATATTTATCATTACGATAAGGATCAGTTGCGGAGAATTTATGTCAGGGATTTAACATTCCCTGTATCACTTTTTATAATCGATCGTTAACCGTGTTGAGTTAAACTCATTTCAATATTTCGATAGAGTGCAATTTGTGATCGAATCGCAGAATCAATAAATTCCGTTTGACATCGCAGTGAAGAGCGCTCATCTTTGTGTCACAAGGAATTTTTGAATACTTCCACGCTATATTAAATTTCGATTCCTTTTTGTTCCCGTTTATATATAATATTTGCTGCATCATATGATTCAAAATTTCAAATCCGCTTTATAAAGGCATAAGAATTGAAAATTGTGACATCACATTTTAAGTTCTATTACATAATTGCATCATTTTGTACATGATTGAGACCTTAATAATCAATCGGCTAGATTATTTATTAAATTTATCATAAACATGCGGATCTGCAATAAATATCGAATAGTTCTTTATCGAAGCTGCAGCGTAGGACATTTGCAATTTTCTATCTTTGCACTCCGTTTTTGCTTTGCTACGCTTCGCTTTTTCTGAAATGTCACTCGTAAATATTTAATCAGAACAAATGTTGAAAACAGTGCATATTTTACTAATATAATATTTTTTTAAGCAATCTTTTTCTTCTCTATGTATTCTTTGTAGACTTTGCTGATGCAATTTCGTGATTACTGAAGCAGAAATTAAAGTTAATTGCGATGACGAATTGTTACAACAAAGGATTACTCGTATAATACTTTTTAATAATTTATATGAAAATTATAGCGAATAGAAAGAGGGTGAAAAATAATTTATTTTAAATCGAGATTTCACGTATGGTTGTGAGCTGCAAAATATATGAATTGCTTGCTTTCCTGCCGAAACTCCATTTACTTTCATGATATTAAAATAACGTTATGAGGTACTATCTTATGAGGAATATCTGTTATGTAATACAATAAAAGACATAGCTAAGATCGACGCCGTTTTACTATTTTGTATTTTATTTTAGTCTCATGACTTTTTTCTTCAAGATTTTTGTTGCGATGTCGCGAAGGAAGATCTCCAACAAAACTTGGCCAGCACGACTTAAATACGTCCATTAATGTACTTAATATATTTCTTCAATCTTTCAGTTTTTTATCTTAAACATACTATATAACATACAGCAAAAGACGTTACTTCTAGATTGTATTATTATATTATAATTATTTTTGTGTTCTATAATATATAACATTTCACTTTACCGTAAAAAATTCTATTTAGTTTCCTTTTTATATATTTTCTTGAAAATAATACATATTTTATATATATTGAGAAAAATTCTTATAAATATAAAAACAATAATAATTAATAACATCATAATATAAAGTACTGATTAGTTAATTTTACATATTCTATAAAATGCTGTGCTCTGATGTATTGTATGTAAAAGTTTCAAAAATTTTTCTATCATGCGAGTGTGATATAAGTTTACGAATCCAATTTGTAAGAAAACTTTTGCGATGCAAAGGTATTATATTTATTAAATACGACCACGCCAACAGATTTGATGACGCAGAAAGTTTTCTTACTTTTGCGACCTCCATTTTATCACTTGTATTACGAAGTTTCATCACTTTCCGCAATGATGGAAGTTCGGTGCATTGAGAAAGGGAAGCGAACGATAATTTTGCGGAGCGACAGGTCTCTACGGGGCGTCACCGCTTTCTTGCAACACTCATCTTCCAATTTTGTTCAGAAAACCCAGCTCGAAGAGAAATGAAGAAGAGAATTTCTGTCGAAACTAAAACATACTTCCGTTTTTCATATATCCATCTTTCACGTTCAAAATAGATGTATTGGATTGGAACAAAAGTTTCAAGCGTTTTCGTAGCGTTAGAAATTCAAAATTTAAACAGCTATACTTTGTTAAAAATGAACTAAATTTAAATTTAATAAATAAACGATTTTAAAAAGCTTAAAGTCTCTAATATATTCGAAAAATCACTAAAAGTTGTCAAAGTTGTTTAAAAAATATGTAGTTATGTGTGTGCGTGCGTGCGTGCGTGCGTGCATGCATATGTGTGTGTGATACAAATGAAGTAGCGCTATGAATTTTTATTCCAACCCAATATTTTTTTTTATATTTCTATGAGATAGATTCTGTTGATCATTAATAATTAATCTTTAATTTTAATAATTGTATTAATCATTACAATTATATCATATTTAGAATATCGGCAAATCACTAAAATACCGAGAAAATTGAGAAATACATGGGAAGAACGATTTTACTGAAATATTTAAAGATTTAGATACCAATCTGAAAATAATTTTGTTGGACCATCAAAATAATTACAAAACGTTTAAGCTGCGTTGTTATGTGTAATGGTTGTTAAAATGTCAAAATTTTTTTACAGCATTATGTTCATTATGCTTCAGTCAACAAAATTATTTTTTGTATCTAACCAAATTTTTAATTACTTTAATCGTTCTTTTCATGTAAAAAATATTCTAAAAACATTATAAAAAGTCGAAAAATTGTAAAGAAACACAACTTTCTAGCGAATATAATTCTTTATTTATTAACAACAGATTTTATAAATATCTGAAAATGCGGAGCATATTATGTATTTATGCGTAAAAGAAAAATTGAAATACCCGTGATTTCGCATTTGCTTGGAAACTATGGAAATCTTGTTCCATGTCTCAGCCACAATCCTTGTGACTTTGTATTCCTTGGTGACGTGAAATTTTCCTTCAAGAACAGAGGTGCAGGGCAACATCTGAATTTCATAAATTCGCGTCAAAAGTTTTCTAATTTCTGTCTCGTCATCGCGTATAGAAACTCGTCGTGTATCACGATCCGGCACTCAAGCGCGATTCTATCGAGCTATTTTACTACGACGATACGTATTATCACATTATGCAGCGTTAATAATGAATTAATTAAAATTATTGCGTTGCACTTATTAATTACGAAATTTGCCCTTGTTTGCAAGAATGCATTTCTGTTCAGGATAAACTTGCATTGTGGGCTTGCATGCGATCTCGCGAGTGTACGATACAATTTCTATAACGCGCCATTGGTGTAACGGTAAAACGACTGTGTTTCGTGTACCGCGTGACTCAGGATTTTACGCTCGCGAATAGACAGAAGAAATTATTGCACGTGTAGCGCGTGCCGCTAATGGCTGGCGCGATTGAAACTTCCGTGAAAATTGCACAGCTTGCAGACGTTCCTTTACGAGAAAGAAAAGTAACGACACAACGTTGCGGTTTAGTTTACAATAAAACAACAAAAAGATATTTCACCGCAGTTGTGCGATATCTATAGCGTTGGTGTTTCGTTCCTCACTTTGATGAAAAAAAAAAAAAAATAGAAAGCGATTCTTGTTTTTTTATGGAATACGTTAGATAGGTAATTTTACAATTTTTATATTTTTTATAAAACAATACAAAATATACTTTATAAAAATTTGCATTATTTGTAAAAATCTTAGAGATATCTAAATTAAATCTCTAAATAAAAAGTAGTACAAGTCTTTCGAAATAAAGTTCACAAATAAAACAGGCAAATAAGAGTGCAACACGACACTTGAAGTTTACAAGTACAAAAGTAATATATTTTAATTAAACATTACAAACTTTCTGCAACATTGGAGCTATCTGCAGAGAAAATAAAAATATTCAAAGGATTCCCACGTTCTCTGGTTCACTCAACCAGTACCAGACAGCATAGGATCATCCTTTGAAGCTTTTCTTTTTTTGCTGGAAAATGGCTCTAAATACAGCAGGAAGTTTGTAATGCTTAATTACAATATTATTGTTTTTGTAAAACTTACATTGTTATAATAAATCTAGTGTCAAAATTAACCTAACGTGAGTCACCACTGCTCTTACTAAATATATTATTTTTTACTAAAATATATTATTTTTTATTAAAATGATAATTAAATTTGACACTATTCAGTATCAAATTGACAATAGATTTAATAGTGTATGCGTATCGTACTTTTATTTGCTTGTTTTGTTTAAATTTTGAATTTTTAAGTGCTTAGATTTATGAGACATTAACAATACATTTTTGAATATATTTTAGATATTTTTATCTAATCTTTCACAGACACAAGCGTGAGAGATACACAAAATATGAGAAAAGATATCGATTGCTCTGATCCATCTGCGTCGATAAACCATTTACGATAAAACTGCCACTCTGTCAATCCAATTGCCCGCATGTTTTCGTTTGAATGTACTTCGGTTTGCTACATTTTCGTCGTTTTACTTCCATTCGTTTAGTATTGACATTTTTAACCTCTCGTTAGTGTCTGTTAGTTTTCCATTATGCACATCCATCGCGTTTATCGGATTTCAAAGACTCTCGTCAGGGTCTCACTAGTATGACGCGCGGTTGTACAAAGTGGTTCAAAATTCAATCAGCATGAAATTTATCGCTTAACAAATCACCGATAAAAAATCGCTTTAATCGCCTATTAATTTACTGATATATTTTTGTTCAATATAATTACAATACAATTAGATTTATAGTACATGGAAGAAGAATTTTGCTGAAGTGTCTAAGAATTTAGCTAGATACAGATCTGAAAATAATTTTGGATTAAAATAATTACATAGAAAATTTAAGCATGATGAACAACGCTGCAAAGTATATTGATATTTTATCAACCAGTTTGAGCGTAATATAATATCCTGTATAATTAATCCTATATAATTAATTTAGTAGCCAACAAAATTATTTTTGTTACATTTGCGTCTAAATATTTGATATTTCAGCAAAACCGTTCTTTCCACGTAAGAATAATACTTTAATTTTCTGAAATATAAGTCCGATTTGCGTTAAACATCGACAAAAGGTAGGGATCGATCTCTTGAATCTATATAGTTAAATTTTTAAATATTTTCAATAAAACCGTTCTTTCCATACAGAAATAATACTTTAATTTCCTTAAACATATATATACAGCGCGATTCGCTTGAACAACAACGGAAGATTGGGGTAGGATCTCTCGAACGGATTCGATAAGGAACACTATCCGCATCTCGCAAACGTTTTGTTGACATTTGAAATTCCATTATTAGAGAGCAAGTCTCTCAGTCTACTCGACTCGATTGAAAATGGAACTGGGTCCGTGAGCACCCTCCAAGCGACACTCGCGAGCCACCACCGTTATATCAACCCCGTCGATGTGAAGGCTAAAGCAAACATGAATAAAGATAAGTGCCGGTGATTGGCCAACTGTGAAGCATAGTCACAGTACTGGACGAAACGTGCGATATTGGCGTAATCATCGATAAACCTTTGTAGAATCGACGAGTTCCGATATTCGATTCGCTATTGGTGATTGCGGTTTACGCGATGTACGCGATGTTAATCGAATCAAAATCAAACTTTATATTAAAATTGTGTGATTTAATTTTAATTTGATATACAATATTAGAGTAACATTTAAATTACGAAATTAATATTAAAATAATATAATGGGTGGTCCGGAAAGTCCGTGCGGATTTTACAATGAAAAATTGTATATACCATACCTTCGTCAAAAATGAACGAAATTTAAATTTAAAAAAAGGGTTTTAAAGCTTGAAATCTCTACTTTTAAAAGCTTATCACATTTTTTAAGTTTATATGAGTTTGATAATTTTTACATACCAAAAACTACGAGCTGAAAAAGATAAAAAATTTTCTTTTCACTTTGGGGGTCTCTCACGTGCCCAAAAAAAATTTACGAAAATTTTCGACTACCCATCGTGAAAACTTAAAGCTTTCCCTACAAAATCATTTTTTAAAAATGTTCCTATAATTTTTTGTTTCTGAGTTATTCGCGAGTTAAGTAAAGAAGCATTCTAATTTCGATTGCTCATAACTCCGATAAAAATCATCATATCGCAATTTAAAAAACAGATTCTTAAAGCTGAAACTTTGCTCTAGCGAATGATATAATCGTAACGAAAATTTCGCAACAAATAAAAAAATTTTTGAAAAAATCCGCACGGACTTTCCGGACCACCCAATATAAAAGCACAAAGCGTCAAAGAAATAAATTATAATTTAAAAAACAAGCTTATGCGAGCCGATACTATAATAATTGTGTGTAAAAAATATACAAAAAAATCAATACAAAAAAAAAACAATTTAAACGTTTTGATTTTAATTTGAATCTTCTTCAGTATAATTAATAAAAGAACTTTATTTCGGTTTACAATAAAACTAGTTGAATTATCAAATTGATAAATACGGAACGTTGTCAAATTAGAAAAAAACATTTAATATTAGATATTAAAACATTAAAACATTATGACTTCTTGGAGATATAAGATAAAGTAGGGGGGGGGAAGTCTCGTATACTCAAACGAGATGAAATGATAACCGTGCGAGAGAGAGAGAGAGAGAGAGAGAGAGAGAGAGAGAGAGAGAGAGAGAGAGAGTAAAATAGCAATTTTTTTAGAAGAATAACAAAAATTATATTGATTAACAAATTATAGACTTGAGCAACGAAGATGTTGTGATATAAAACGTTTAAATCCATCAGTCATAGCTAACGAGCGGCGTTGTAATAGCACAGCCGACATGACGTACGGCGCAAAAGTACCGCGGTAGAAAGGGTTTAATGTATCGCGCGAATTTAAAGGACGTCTTTTATTGCGCCGCATGCTTGGCGAACGAGCAATAAAAAAAGGACCACGTATAAAGTTTAAAGAATAGGGGATCTTCCATTCGGAGCTCCCGTGTCCTTTTAATTTAACTTTTCATTATCCTCCGCAGAGAACCACCTGGCATTGTTCGTATTTTATCGTTCACGGCAAGCTCGTGAAAAGTTGACGAGACAGGCAATGCGATTATTTAGCCACTTCCTTCTAGGCCGCGTGTAGGAAGGACACTAGTTTCGACGAAGCGCTCGGTCTGTGTGGGCGCGCGCGCGTGTGAAAAATTAATCCGAGTAACGAAGAAAAAGAGAACAATTGCACACCGCCGCGGGGAAAAAGACTTGCCTGGAACCCGTGCGCGAAGTAGTTAAGGTCGAGGCGACTTAATTTAAATTACATGTCCGGGATTTAATTATAACGCAGTGTTGCAGCTCAGGTAGAGATGCTTATCTGCCTTTCTTCTGTCCTATTATATCCTATGTATTATTTATCTAAAGTTAAATTGATGTGGAAAAAGGCGACAAAAAATAATGATTAACATTATTATATATATAGTTTATGTAATAAATCGCGCGAATTTATGTCGTTTCTCAATGTTTTATGGACCAGAATCAGCTGTCATACGTTACAAGTACTGACTATCCATTCGATAAAAGATTGCTCAGTCTTTTGGAAATTACTTTCGATTTTCAATTCGCAACAATGATTAATGTGTAAAGGCGATTATTTATTTGATCCTCTCGCAAAGCTCACGCAATGCTCAAAATAAACGGAATTGAAACGAAAAGCTGACAATGAGAGCTTCGCGAAAGCTTCTTTACTTCCCAATGTCAAAACGACATTTCGCGTTTGATATTTTCTCTTACACAACAATAGATCCAACAGCGATTTATAGCGAGATGCTGAATGTATACATGCTAGAAAATCCCTCGTTTTTTTTATATTTTTAATAGATTTTTTTAATATCGGCAATGTAAGATAAATTTCTTTAAAAGCTTAAGGGCTTGTTTTTCAATCCAATTCTTTTGTTTAGTTGATTTTTCTCATGTCTCTTTCAGTCTTTAGAAAATCCCACGCTGTGTACTTAATGTAATTACATTAAACACTAAACATAAATTCAATCGTTTCGTGTACATTCTTTTGCTCCTATTGTATCGGCGGCTGATACCAATAGCAATTTCACGGTCGTACGAAAAGTGGCGCAAAATCTCGTCGGATTTTCCCAGAGTGACAATGCCAACGCATTAAATCGTCCGAGGGATTTCCGGATTTATACGCGCGTGACTGTTATCACGACGTTATTCGCGACGGCGCTCGGGAAACGAGCGATTAATCGTGTCCGTGACAATTTATGCAAATTCATCGCGACGCTCGTTTTCTTGTAACCGGATTTTGTCGAGAGATCTTGACAATTCCGCGCAAGAATGAGCCTGACGACTTGTGACATTGTCGAGAGCTCTTCTCCATAGCTTAACTGAAGAACGTCGACGCGACATTTAAAACTATATATTCCTAACCGATCATTATTTGACAAATAATTACGGTCTTACAAATCTGTCAGTCATCTGCACTTATTTCTAAAAATAATTTTTTCCTCTACTTTTTTGTATTATACAAAAATTTATAATATTATATTATAATTACAATGTAATTCTGACATGTAATCTTTTAAACTTAAAAAGACATAATGCTTATTTGACCAATCAGTGATTCGCGAATGATAGATTTAATCGTTTACTATGCGACTACTACACAGTTTATTTCATATGTCGTCTTGTATTGTAATTATTATACATTTTGATCTCTTCTTTGATACATGTTCACATAATTAATCATTCAGATTCATTTATAATGTTAACGTCAGCCAGTATATGAACGTAACAGTTTGCCTTCGACCTTTTAACTCTTCATCGATTAGTGAATTGCTGTCATTCTCGTTCAAATCTAAAGTGCAGAAAAAATTTTTTGTACCGCGTGACTAATTCAATTATGAGAAATGTCTAACTCGATTAAAAGGAAAATAATGAATTTTTCCGTTTTTAATATTAAATTTTTCTAGGGGAAAATGAGAAATAGAGAGAGAGAGATAAATATCATTTTTACTACTAAATTGATTAACAAAGGAAACAGTCGATAAAAACTTGACAAAAAATAAAAATAAGAATTTGCATCTTTATTTATTGCGCATGGAACAATAGTTTGTATGACATAATATTTTATAAGTAAAGTTATCTGGACGTTAAAGATGAAAAGATAGAGTGTATATACATTCAATATGTTTATATACTCTTATGTATATTGTGGTTAATTTCTGCGAATGAGTTTTATAATTTCTCACGTGTCATCTCGTATTTTGAAATTACAATACTTTATCATAATAGAAATGCATCACTTTATTGGTTGATATTAATGTTACCACCATGTGACCCCAGCGTTAATGGATACTTTGATGTAAAATTTACATTATACGTCGTGTGTTTTTACTACATACGTGTTTTATATTCATCGAAAAAAATTTTATGACCTCGCAATATGAATGATATACTTTTTATTATCTCTATTTAAATATCTAAATTCACGTATGCGAATGTTATCAACGTTTTACTTTAAATAATGTTCATAAATGCATTTTGAAGGAAAAAGTCGCTCGCAGCGATTTGTTATTAAAAGGCTCTTTCATTCTCACGAACTAAATTTCGAGACACCATACTGAGAAAAATTATTTGTAACTGTGATTACACATCTGCTATAATTATGATTATTATTGCTATAATATTGACATTAATAATTATATGTACAGTTCTATTAACGAATACATATAGTTGACAATAAAAAATTAATATAATTATAGTATTATTATCAAAATAGTTACAGTTACCTACTGTAAATTAATTATTAATTTACATAACCAATTTTTAAGTACATATAAGTATACTGAAAAAAGGGTCTGATAATAACTATCGAATGTTGAGTGAAATAATTCCAATTAAATATTCGATTTAGCAAGCATTACCGAACGGTTAATTATATTGTATTATTATATTTGGTAATATTTATACTTACTAAATATTTAAAAAAATTAAGTGAATAACATTATTGCAATAATAGTCATAATTCTAATAACATGTAATTATAATTACAAAAATAAATATAGTTATAAAAATTTTTTTTCAATGCAGGTGTGAATTAAACGCATTATATTTATTCTAGCAATTACCTTTTCTCCTTTTTTTTCTTTCTTGTTTACATCATGCCAACACAGCACCGGCGGCGAACGCAGTGACCGATTCATATCCACGAATTGTCAGGTGAGCTTAATTGCTCCACATTCTTTCGGAATCGACAATTCATGGAAGATGGATGCGTATATCATTTCGGCACGTCATCGTTTCCACGAATTGCTTGTTCTACATCGTTTACATCGCTGACGCACGCAATATTTCAGTAGATCCGTTGGATGCACGACGAATTTCCGGTAATCACGACGAATTCATGCGCGGCTGCACCGAAACGTTCCGCTGATCTTCCATCTTTCGCACCATAATCGATATAATATCGGCGAAAATTTCAGCTAACGATGCTTCGCAAATGTCAGCTGATATGATGCACGCAGCTGGCGTTACTCATGCACGCGGACAATGTCAGGTCGTTACATATGAAGCAATAGTTCTCGAAAGTTAGTTTTGTGAAACACTGATACACGAATAATCAATCATTGTGCACATCATTCTAAGGTGATGGGCCTTTTCATAAATCCTCAAGTGTCTACGAAATGTTAGGAACTTTTAAGTTATAGTAAACAGTCATTTTTCATAATACCTGTCATTTTTCTTCGCTTATGGGATGATTTGCAGAAGCAATACTTGTGTAATACTTGCAGAACTCCATCACAGACTTCTTTGATTTACGAGTATATATGTATTTTGTTCGCCGCTGTTCGTGGCAACTTCGTACCGTATATATGTTTCTGGAATTTTAATTAACCGCTTCTAGTGATCAAATGAATTACATTTTGTAAGCCGCAATAGTCCGTAATTAAACTTTGATTATTATTTAACCGATAACGTACAAGGTGACTAATTATTTATTGATGAATAATCAACAGCTTCTGATGATTAATGATAAATATCGTGCGTTCACTATCATTGCTGTTAATTATTGCACATATTTGTCACTTACATCAATAATCATATAATTATATATTAATCATTTCTCTGATTATATATAAATTTGTATTTTTGATGTTGTACCTTTAACAGAATATAAATATACATGAAAATATGCGGATTATAAAGTAAATATTAATTAATACTAAATATAGACAATAGATAATTAAATTAAATTATATTATTAATTAAAATATTGAAATTAGATTGAAAGCTAAAAATACGTCAAATTTTGTGATTTAACGCAGTACAAACTTACATATTATGAAGTATAAGCGTAGCCACCAATTAGCATCGCGGAAAATAAACAATAAAATTCTTTACATGTCCTTTTTTAACCTTGCTGATTTGTTCAAATTTACTGCACGATTATATATCTGGGTCAATATGAAGAAAAAGCTCTAAAAATAAAAAAATCTTTATAAGAAAAAGATCTTACACTAATAGACGTCATTAAATATTAATCTAAAAAATAGTCTGGTAATATCCACCAAATGTTGAATGAAATAGTTCTAATTAAATGTTTGATTAACATAACAAAAAATAATTTTACTTTTTTAAATATTTTTTTAGTACGTATTATTAAACATAATAATATAACCAATCATATGATTATATCTTTATTAAATATTTGAAAAAGTAAAATTATTTTTTTATTATAATCGAACACTTGATACGAATTATTTTACTCAACTTTTGATAATTATTAGACTCTTTTTTCAGTGGAAAGAAAAATATTTTTAAATAAAGTATTAATAAGAAAATATATTTTGGATCAAATAGATCCGATCAGCAAGTTTTTAAAAAGAGTATTACTATTTGTAAAAGAAAACGTAAAGCAGAGCGGTTATTTCATTTTCGACCTTAAAATAATATAAAATTTATAGCAACAAACAATATCTTTTTGTAGGAACGTGCTTATAATTATCTTATACAATTATGATTGCTTCCTGAGAGTATGTTACAAGTGACCTTTAAATGTTTAGTATATTCTGTTTAGAAATATAAACAATATTGTGAGAAATGGACAAAATAGCCCCGCTCTACTCTACTATTATAAACAATTGTACTATAATTTCCTATATAAATCATCAACCGTATTCAAGTAGAAAATGATCGAGCATTTCGCACTCGTTTCCGTTTTCTTACGCGTGACTCTGTATAACTTCATATCTCGCGAATAAAATCATACCTTCATGCCAGCCACGCGATTCCCAAAGGGACACAAGCAATAAACAGTTCTGTTGTAGTAACGTAAACCCGCAATGAACTAAACTATTATGGGAAATGCAATATTTCCCGTAACATTCTTTTTCGCAGACGATTTAATTACAATAATGTTTTTGTACATGCGCATTGATAAAATTTATTATATTTTGTAAATTTTATTCAGTATAATTAAAACATGCGGCAAGAAATAGAAAATTTTTTGATATTTTATTCATTTGTAATATTATTTGAATATGCAGAATATTATTTATGTCATTTAAATTATTTGGCATATTCCTTCTATTTCTGTTTTCATTATTTAATCGTGGAAATTTATTAAATGTATAATAACAATATATTTATTATATATTATTTGTTCAAATATTAAATAATATCTTGATCAACGCGCACGTATTTATAGTATTTTTATACGTTATTATAGTATATATATATATATATAATATATACACTGAGCAACAAATTAACGCAACACCTATTCACTCTGCAAAAATAAGCAAATTTGAAGATACAATAACTTCGTCAAAAATTGTCGTGTTGGGATGTTTAAAAATGCATTTTACAGGTAGAAACCTCTACTTTTCGAATCGCTACTTAAAAACAAGGTCTCATGGAGATTTCATAAAGTTACACAAACATAAATGAAATATATCAGACCTCAAAATTTTTTATGAAATTTGCGAAGCTCCACGGAGTGGAATAAAAATTGTATACAAATGCGATTTACATCATTCGAAAGAGCGAATCTTTACCTGTAATTTACTTTTTTATGAAACTCCATACGATTTTTTTTCATCAAGTTATTCAACGTTGAAGCCAAAATGGTCCTTTTGTGTCAATGTTGAATAACTCGATGAAAAAAATCTTATGAAACTTCGTAAAAAAGCAAATTACGTGCGTACGTATTGGGGGAAGTGCGTGAGTGACATTTACTCTTCAAAATCTGATATATCCGTAACTTCATGAAATCTTCATGAGATCGGTTTTTTAAGCAGCGATCCCAAAAATAGAGGTTTCTACCTGTAAAATGCTTTTTTAAACATCCCGATACGACAATTTTTAACGAAGTTATTGTATCTTGAAATTTGCCTATTTTTGCAGAGTG
>NW_017305375.1:2673525-2674564 GCF_001594115.1 Trachymyrmex septentrionalis
TGTTATAGTATATTTACATCATATTTTAATGGGAACATATATTTTTTCAATTATTTCATCAAATATTTGCTATCTGTTATTTGAAATGTCTGTATTATTCAGTCTCGCATGAGAAACAGTATCGCTCGGTGTAAGTTGTTCAAATGAAAATTTATTTTAATTAATAATTTTGATTAATAATTTATGGCACATATTAGTGTTTGAATAAGATTCGAGTTTCGAATTTGTGCAAATTGTAAAATTTACATCATAATTTTTATTAACGACGATAAATGATCGAAAATTAGTGAAATGCTTCTTTGCGCAGGAAAAAAATCTATATCGTTAAATTTCACGTCCGCATGATTTTCGTGAATGCACTTACTTTAAAATGGCCTCAGATAAGAGTTGTCGTTGAATTGATTTCTTTGCTCTTTTTCTTTTGTTTTCAAGGACGTTATATTAATTAAAGATTTAATTAAGAACATCCATTAAAATTTTCGGTATACGTACAACTTTATCTTTAAATTTTGATAAATTATCAAAGGAATACTCTTAAAAAATACTCTTTCCGAGAGTGAATACGTATTTTTCAAAGTTATAAATCGCTGGCTTATGAAATACGTATTCATTGAAAATGATAAGAATTTGAGACTTGTACTTAGTTTGTTAAATACTTATGAATAAGTCATATAATATATGAATGTATTTATATTCGATTATCGCAAAGAGTAATGCGCCACTGCGACGAAAGTGATTTAATCTCTTAATTTAATGCTAGCACGTGGTTAAATCTTATGAAACTCTCTACATCACGAACTAGATTAACTCATCATGACGTAATGCACTATATTATATCGGTATACGCTTATCACGTATGTGAAAGGGTTGTAAAGGGCACTTCGTTCCCCTTCGTCGTCGTATCATCAGTAAAACGCATTAATTATTATAACTATACCGATAATTATCCTATATTTCTTGCTTGCAATAATTACCTGCGTTTACACAAACAATGTGTAGCATTGGATTACGCAAAAAAAAAAAAAAAAAAAAAAAAAAC
>NW_017305375.1:2674664-2677428 GCF_001594115.1 Trachymyrmex septentrionalis
CACATAGCTAACAACTTCTTCTCTACACATAGCTAACAATAATTTATAGATTGTACAATTTCTCTCGCAAAGAGAATCACGTATTCTCCTTTTGTGTGCTTATCCTAATTAATAAATAATTGGTATTTTTTAATAATGCAAACTGATTAATTAGACTTTGATAGAAAAATTCCCTTTTCCCAGAAAAATTGTTGATAGAGATTAGCCAGAGTGTATTGAGCTAACATATTAAATAACGTATTAAATTGCATGTTATTGAATAATATAATTACTCGCGTATTTAAAATCGTGAATTTATCTCAAAATGCATTCGGGAGAGTCCTCGAGCTTCGCAGGATTAATCTACAGCCGTAATAAATAGTAAGTTATCAAAGAAGTTTTTTTATATACTCAAATGGAAGGCAAGGGCGGGATGTCGAGAGACTACAGTTAACAGATATTGAAAACGTCAAACGTGCGCGTAAGCGTACTCACGATCGCCCACAATTCAGCGTAATAATTCTTCGAGCGACAACATCCGCATGATTGAGATTAAAAAGCGACCTTCCTTTCCGCTCGCAGAATATCTACCTTCACTTCAATTTCTAACGGAAGAAAAATTCGTAGAAAATCCTCTCGCATCTACGACCACACACACATGGACCATTCGCTTTCCTCTTTTCTCTGTCATTTTCCATCGACTTACCGTCGAATCCTAGCCTTCTTTGCTCTCTGGTCTCTTTCTCTGCATTCTAGTTTTTTATCAGCAATGTTATCGATTCTCTTCTCTTCCAATTCGGTCGATTTGAGTAGAAAGAAATGAGTCTCTGTCTGGCTAAAATTGATATCACTAACCATCGCGATTTTCCCATTGCTTCTGATTTGATGGATATTGGTTCTAGCAAAAGAACCGTATGATCTCATTAAATATTATTCAATGATATTTACTCTTATAATTAAATCTTGAAAATGGAACGCATATCCGCAAAAAATGAGTAATAATAATAACAAAAGACATAAAACAATGATTGATCTAGAGATAATTGGAGATTAGACTATGATAATTCTTGTGTAAGAATGACATTCTTGAAACCGAATCTAATATTCAAATTGTTCCATTATGTCACAATTTTTTTATCGACGGAAAATAACTCGATTTTCTAGTATTTTTAACTTACCAGCTTGTATATTAACTTTATAACCTTGCATTTTATCGTTGAACTTTTACCTCTTAGTTTGCATATTAAACTTAAATTATAAATAGGTCTAAAAATACTGGAAAATCGAACTATATTGTCAAAGTCACAAAAATGATTTATTTTATTTATGGAGAACATATTTCAACACACACACACACACACACACACACACACACACACACACACACACACACACACACACACACACACAAAACACACATTAATATGTAAAAATTAAGTAACAATAACATACTAACAGTAATGATAATAGTTCTGTATAATTTATTACGATTTAGCATGCAATAGAAATTAAAAATATATTGTTTTCATTTTATTTATTTTTTTATTAAGCAATATAGTAATGGACGATGCAATCGCTTTCAGAGGCTCAATCATTCCGAAAAGCTGTTACAGGAACCCTGTCCTCGTAAAACGGGAGCAATTTTTTCCTTTCTTGGCTGTAATCATTATACTGCTCATAAACTACTGCCCAGCAATTTGCGAGATTATTCGTCATACACGATGGCACGTGGGTAACGTGGTGTTTTGTTCGTGAACAAAGTTTCCTCTTGCATACTACTATAGAATCACGTTCCGTTCCGCATAATAACGTAAACTGAAATGGAATCATCATAATCCGAAGACAAATGGTAGCACGATGATTTTGCCAATACGAGTTGCATTGTATCGTCCATTTTGTCAGCTATTCCGACTCGCTTCCACCGCATTCTGTTATAATCCTATAAACATTCCCTCGCTAAAATATGTATTCACTTTGTAAGTTGCATATAGCGTGGCAATACTAAAATAATATCTCTGATCCAACATTGTTTCTCATTCTAGAATTTTTGGATAAATTTTTCAAAAATTCTTTTCGTTTTTTATCCCTCTTCTCTTCTTTTCGGCAGTCGGGAAAATGTTCTGTCATATCTCGCGTCAAAGAGAGGCGTGTGTAACATACGGATATCATTTAGCCGTTGTGTGAAGCTCTTAGCTAAATTTACTTAGAAAATTCCTACCGAAACTTCTCGAGCTCCGTAGCATGGGAGAATGTGTTAGGAAGCGCGATATTTCATCTTGCGTCATTTCCCACGAAAAAGGATAAGGGTTAAACCTCGGAATTTCGATTTAAAATGGTTCTTTTGTAAGTAAACTGGTTTTAAAATGACATCATTGACATAGACATCATTATACGTTATTAATACAGCAAAATATCTTTATTTTATCCGTCTTTAATTTGCCTTGAATATTATACGATCAGCATTCATGATCATTTATCGCATTCTTGATTTGATTTTTGATATTCATAACTAACATTAATACATGCTGGATTGAATAAATTTTCTATAGATCGATACTTTGAAGTAAAATTAGATAGATAACATTTATTTTTATGAATTTTTAGCTATTCCGGAATTTTATGAGCAAAAAAAGATCACATATCTTCTTATATATTTTATTTTTTTACAAAATTACAAATCTTTCGGGAAATTACGAAAATTATAAGCTACAAATTATATCATATAGATTGTTATTTGTTACTCTAATGAAATGTCTCTATGAAAATATTCGTATCTGTGCTTCTC
>NW_017305375.1:2677528-2680298 GCF_001594115.1 Trachymyrmex septentrionalis
GAAGAGTAAAAAAATAAGGTTAAGTGAGCATTGTTCATTGTATTGTTTTTTGCTTTCGTATCTTGTTACGAAAGATAAAGAGCACTTCTTACAGTTTAAAATAATTAAAATTAGCATTTGATTATTTTTATGCGAAAGAAGTGATAGCAAGAAATACTTATTAATTAATAAATCTTTTTTTAACAATGGTTAGCAATATCGCAATTTAGAGTTTTAGAGCTATGCAAAATGCTGCGCATAAAATTTTGAAAAGAGCTCCACGTAGAGAATTACTGTACAAACACCGTATACGTGCATGTAATAACGTGTATGTATACGGTATAAACACAGTATAATAACGCGCATATCTCTTACATACTTTTATTGTTGTGATTTTATTGTTATCTTTATAAATTCAGTTGTGTTTGTTTTAAAAAGATTTATAATACACAATTATACGCAAGATTTTAAATTTAATGTATCTTTTAAAATCCACATAAAATAACCATCTATAATATTAGTTAATGAGGGAGAACATTCTATTATGTTTGTAAATATTAATTTGTTATGATACATTTATAGAGAAGCAGAAATATATAGAGTGTACTTATACATAACATAATCTCAGTGTAATTGTACAACGCGAATTAATACATTAAGCAATTTCCATCTGTGTGATACATTCACGATTATTGATGTATACTGTATTTGTACTAATGTTTATAGATTGTGCGATAATAATGTTAAATTTAAGCAATTTGGAATTTAATTATCTGTTCTCTCTCTCTCTCTCTCTCTCTCTCTCTCTCTCTCTCATGCATTATAACATTATAATCGTTTCCTATATTTATATTCGTCTCATATATTATCGCACATAATTTGAACATCGAGACTTATTAATTAATATGTTTATCTCAAATAATACGAGTGAAATGATGATTATTACGATCATCGTAAAATTAAATTAATTGTTAATTTAATTTTGTTATTTTTTTTAGAAATAAGTAAATATTTTCTTCTATTAATAAATAATTATTATTTTCTTTTGTTATTAATATGTGAAGATGCACATAATTTTTCCATTTATTTTCTTCTTCAATTGATACTTCAGAAGAAGTATAATTAACAGATTATGCAAACCCAATTATCAGTGGCGCGAACGCAAATCGCCATTTTGACGGTTGAAATTGTTATTAAGCCTAATAGTGACTATGTTCTAGCTACGTAGTATGGAAACATGAGCCACATTGAATTGCCACAGAAATTAATATCGGCATGACGAACCACTAACGCACATTAATCATGCCTTGGGGTTTCACAGTCAGTTAATCTACATGTTTATAGGGAAATCTACGCATATCTTCATACATCCAGTTGCTCGTTATTCTAATTACAATTCATGAGAATATATTTTACAATACATAGATGTGTACGTTGAAAATTAGAAAGGGAATATCTTGTTCACGGTGCATAAATGACATAAATGACTAGTGACCGAAACTTGCTATTTATACGGCTTTGATATTGATATCGTATTTACAATGAATGTAATGAATAAAATACAAATGATAGTGATAATGATATTTTTATGAAATTACTAAATGATAATAATAATAATTTTATGAAATTACTATATCTCGTTGTATCATATGCAAATAATTTCAGATGAAATTAACTTGTGAAATATTGTTAAGAAATTTTGTTTTCTTTGTAGTAAAAATTTAAGAAATGTATATATATTACAGCCTTAATCAAAATTAGAAATATCTATATTTTTCTCGTTTATCTGAAATTCTTTTATCTGTACTGATTTTTTTTAGTTAGAAACATTATACATAAGTTCAAAGGATCCTTAAAGTAAAGGATAATTTATAATAAATGCTAAAAATAATTTTTTAATTAAAAATGCTAAAAATAATTCTTTGTAATTGTGATATATGTAATTGTGATCTATGATTTACTTTTTTCCAATAATATAATTTTAGATCTGAAAATTATAGTATTATTATAATTTATTAAAAATATTGTCATATATTTTTTGATAAAATAGAATAAAATAGAAATATTATAATATACTCAAAGTAAACAATAAAAAAAAATAATAATAGGCTAATGAGAGTCAGCATCGATAAACGGCGCAATTATTTAGTGAACCATCAATAATCAGTAATTGTATTGATGTCTTCTTTATTTTGAACCTTTCGACTCTCTTTGGAGTCCTCCTCAATAAGAATGATACAAGAATAATTAGCTCACATGTCCATAGTGTTTAAGTCACTCGCAAATTGACAAAGATGCAGCGTTGCTAATCTGATATTTAAAAAAAAAAACAAATCTTATTAGAGTGATATATACATAAACAATTTAAATGACTTACCATCACGGAAACATGAAGCAATGCACAGAAGCTTTGTTGAATATATTAAAACTTAAAAAGTAGAATTGTTAAAATTAAATATAAAGACACATTTTTAGAACACACGTCTGCGTACGACGACGTGTCACACAGATATGAACTATTCTCGAAATAAGAGGTCACACAGTAAACATTAAGGCAAATTTGCAATTATAAAGAACATAATACATGTATATTGTTGTTAAGTCAAAACGATAAGAATCGCAATAAATTGTTGTATAAAAATTAAAAACTGTTAACATTATTAAAATTATTAACATTATTAAATTAATATAAAATAAAGAATTAAACAATAACAAAAAAAAGAGAAAAAAAAGAAAGAAAAAATTCAATATAAAACATATTTCGATAAAATTGTTATATTTTCGTCAATTA
>NW_017305375.1:2680398-2683023 GCF_001594115.1 Trachymyrmex septentrionalis
GAAAAATTTCAATATAAAACATATTTCGATAAAATTGTTACATTTTCGTCAATTAATAATAATACTCAAACTTTTTATAAATGCTTTAAATGTTTAAATGCTTGTAAATTTAAAATATCACAATATTTCTTTCACGTACTTTCTGATATTAATCTTCAGTATGCAATTTTCATTTTTCTTTAAAGCAAAACTGGCAGATTTCGCAAAAATTTGTAATCTTCTATTTTAGCATAATAGTGTAAAATATGTTAATATTTCCACGATTTTATTATAAAGCTCCGATCGAGATTTATAAAATTCTACCACACGCAATTAAAAAAGAATTCTTCTTCATTGCATCGTGTTTTTGCATGTTGCAGCGATCTTTGTGACATTTGCAACAAAATTCTATGCAACTATATGTATTATTTTTACCAGGAAAAATGCTTTTACAATGTTCGAAAATTAAAATAACTTATAAAATAAAAAAGCCTGTTTTCTCTATTTTGGATTGCTTTATACGTATTCTAAACGTTAATGATGCAACAAAATGTTTAGATAACATTTCTATTATTTATAATTACAGTTTAATAAAGTTATCAGTTTTATATAACAGTAGATATATGACTTAGAGAAATATATTTCTCGACTGGATAGGAACACAATCCGCATTCTACAATCATATTTCATTTTCAATATATTATAGTTAATTAGGGTCGAGACACTACCGTGTCTCTGGATGTTTGGTATTTGTAACTATAATTATATGTTATACTATAATTATTATTACTATTGTATTATTAATAATAACTATAATTATAGTCACTTTCAATTACGATTTATATATATTTATTGATAAAACTATACATATAATTATTATTACTAACATTATAGTAATAATAATATTTTATTACTGCATATTTGCAGTAACATGTAATTATAGTTACAAATATCAACAATTTTATCTCTTATTGTATCGTTGCACCGCATTATTGTTATACCTCTGATACGTCAGACTCGCCATTTAATTGTTGCGTAAACAAGTACTAATTAGGAGACTACCTCACGTTTCCAACAGCCAAACAACCCGATTTTCATTCCGAAATTTCGGACGGTATGTCGACCATCAGTGAAACCTGACCGACGTAGTCTGGAACCGGACGCACTCAACGAGACCGCTTATTGTTGGTGCAGCGCGGTACACGTGCAATTGCGTGCAGCGCACCTTGTGATTGAACTATCAGAAAGGTTGTTCGTGAAATTTGCATGGCAATCGCGGCATTATGAAGTCGGGTCCCGCGCGGTTAACTCTCTCGTCGCCGTTGGCTCTCTACTCTCTTTTTAGCCTTGCTGCGAGAACGATTGTTCCAAGTGGAGTAATCTACATACGTATAAGTCGCTCCATAAAACTTTAACACTTTGTTAGAAGATCTCTTTTTCTATGCATTTCTCTCGCTTGTCTTTTTAGATATATTTGCATCAAGAAGTAAAATATTATTATTTTAGAAAAATTAATGTTGCACATTTAAAAAATGTGGAATTAACGTGGGACGCCAAGAACGTTACCATTGGAATGAAATAGGCCGATATTTTTATTCAGGTTGACATGACATCAATATATTGATTATCAAATGGCAAAGTAGGCGAATGGAAAGTATCGAAAACTTTTCTATCTCTTCCCTCCTTCTCTTTTGCTGTCGCTCTCGCTTTCCCTCTCCCTTTCAGACTGTAACAAGAGTTTGGAAAATGTATATATTGGACTCGTTGGCGACATTAACTATATTAGTGACGACGTTTTAAAAATATCATTACACTTAAATTAAGTCTGAATTTACGACGCTGGATAGCGGAAAACTGAATCTATCACGTGAAAGGATAACAGATTCAACAAATGATATCGCTTTGTTACAAAAAACATTTTAATTGAAATAAAATTGCTGAAAAAAAATTTTACTTAAATAACAAAGCATATACTGGTATTATAATTAGTACGAAAGATTTATTTAAAAATAAAATATTAAAATTTTGAAATAGTTTTTGTGTGTTACAGCAGTTGCTATTTTTTCAATGTCTTTTTTATTTGGAAAATATACCTAGTTGTCTCGGTCTTTTTTAAAGAATCAATTTTTTAGTAACACACTCAATTTAGAATGAAACAAAATATAAAGAGAAAAAAATAGCGATCAGTTATACAGAACAAAAGATAAATCCAGTACTATTATATGTATATGTTTAGCATTTAATGGAAACGAGATGACATTGTCTTGCATAGAAACTCGTTGCATAGAAACCCGTTGCATTTAGGAGCCCATTGCATAGAAGCCCGTCATAAAGCACGCCGAGGAATCTCGTCTGTCAAAGCGTCCGAGAAAATCCAGGTCTCAGTCTCGCTCTCATTTGAAATTTTGCACAATTTAAGCCTCCGCGGAACGTATCACTATCGTCTCTGGGGATCTGTGTGTGTATGCATCCAGTATGCATGCATAATGCATGTAGCTTTATCTAGCCGCGCGTAGGCCGTGTCCCGTGGCCTAGGCGTCGATCAATGGCTGGCATTGGTCGATATACTAATCTAGCGTGTAGTTTGCCATACACACACACACACACACACACACACACACACACACACACACACACACACACACA
>NW_017305375.1:2683123-2688060 GCF_001594115.1 Trachymyrmex septentrionalis
CACACACATCTTGCAGGTCCCGAGCACGCTTCTCGTGCCTGGAACGGACTCTCGGCTCTCACGATGCACGATGCACCACGCCGCGCCGTGCCGCATCGACGCACGTGGGGAAAACGCTCTCCCGCGACGCGACAACAATCGAGCGTGGGCTGCATCGCGTGGCATCACGCGACAAAGACGGCGAATGCGCGTAGAATAAACGCGAGATGGTGAGTGTGACGTTGGCAAAACGATCGAGTTTTTCCACCCGATCGCCGTTGCAATCTGCCATTCCTCGTATCTCTACCTGCGCTTTTTGCGCCTCTCGACGCTTTTGGCAAACACGTTTCAGGCAATATTGACCCGATATGGCAGCGCGTAATGCGAACAAGTAACGGTTCGCATAAAACGTGAGATATCTCTGCTTACGAAAGCACGGGACTCGATAACGTTTTTTACGCTGTTTTTATATTGTATCGATGAAAAAAACTAACGAACGGCAACGTCGGTCTGTCGAATTTCTCGCGCCGCTTGACCGCGTCAAGTGCATCGTAAATGTCGTTGTTGCAATTGTGTTTACAAGCCAACAAATATTGTCCAGGATGCGAATGCTTCATTGAATAACTTTACTGACGTACTGTTTTTATTGTTAAAAACTTCAGTGTTAAACGCGAAGTCAAATAAAAATTGCAAACATCCAGATGTCAAGTACCAACGAGATATAATTGAACTTGGATATACTATTTATATCAGTATTTTATAGAAATTTGTATATAATGTGACCAGATATTTTCGAAACCAAAGTAGAATAACCTTATGTTAGAGAGATGAGGGAGAATATATGGAATGTATGCAAGAGCGGTTTTGCTAATGCATCGAAAAGTTTAACTAAATACAGATCTGAAAACAATTTTGTTAGACCATTAATAAATAACTATGTAGAACGCTCAAACTGGTTGCTGGAATTAAAACTTTTGTTTATCATGCTTGAGATTGTTAGGTGATTATTTAGGATGCTCCAACACAATTATTTTCAAATCTTTATCTATCTAAATTTTTAGATACTTTGACAAAATCGTTCTTTCCATATGAAATGTGAAGTTAAATACACCGAAAAAAATTTATTAATAAATATTACAATAAGTAAACATTTATTTGCAGTAAATAAAGATTTACTCAATAAAAAATGATAGTTAAATCAAATTAATGATTCTGATATTAAATATACTACTTATCAAAAGCAATTGCTCATTCAATCCTTTGAGGTAAATAACGTTTTGTTATTTTTAACTTCCATGAATGTCAAAATGTGTCGAAATGTAAATTAATCCAGTTATTTTTAAAATAAATGACACTCGTATTAACAAATGCGTTTGAGTCAAATTTAATACGTTCTCTTAGATTGTTTAACTTCAATGTTTTAGTTAAATTAACAATATACTAATATAAGGAGCAGAAGCGGCCTATGAAATGATTAAAAATAACTCAAATTGGATAGAATTTAATATTACGGATTTAACTGTATAGTATATATGATATATGTGTAATATTTATTGTGATTTATTTAAATAAATATTTATTAAAATTTAATATTCTTTCAATGTACCATAATAGCAATTTATTTTTAAAAAGTAAAAAAAATATAATATAATACATACTTTGAGATGTTTGGCTGAATAACGAAGTAATTATCTCAGAAGCAATACTGTCCTGTCGAAAGTAGGTCATATTACGTTTGGTATCAATTACCTATTAGCTCACGTGTAATCGAGCACGTGGGTCCTCTCTATTTCATCGCGCGATTCGGATTCGTGGCCGAGAGTTTAGCGCGCTCGTTATTAAGCGCAGAGAGGAATGTAGGACGGAATGGCGAGGCGGCGACCCATGGCCGCATCTCTATAGTCGGCGCAAGTCTGTCGGAAGTGCATCGAACGCGAACGTAGCTCTCGCCGAATGTCGCATTCGCAGCCGATGCATGACGCGCCGGACGCGCGTGCTGAAGGCAAGATATTCCGTATACAACCGAGGGTTGCATCTACCCTTGCATCTGACGAGATCGAATCTGCTTGTACACATCCACGCCCATATACGATGTCCCGGTTTAATATGGCGTGTCATTTACAAATGTATTCACCATCCTTTCAGTCGTGCATCGCGATAAAGCCTGATCTACATAAAATGCAGAATCGCAGATCGCAGGACTAGAAAAACACTAACCTGACGTATTTTAATTATAATAGATTCAGGACACACAGGACGCAGGAAGTTGGATGAATTTCAACTTTCGCGTCCTGCGTCCTACGTATTTGTGGCCTGCGATCTATTATAATCTGAAATACCTACATTTTACTTGCCACCCGTGACCTGCGTTCCGCGTGGTATGTAAATCGGGCTTAACGCGGCTATGCAACGCCCACGACCGGTGCGTGTAATTGATAGAGAAGAGATGTGGATAAAAAGGCAGATGAGCTCTCTTTTCAAGAACAGTCGGCTTTTGAGTCGGTGCGGTGCCTCGCAGTTTGTTAAGCATCGTCGGGTTTTTGCTGCTCGCGGCAAAGCCCCCGTGACAAAATGTTTTCAATATCGAAATATTTTGCTCACGTTTCGTTCCCTTGCGATCGTGCGACAAAGAGAGGTGTTTATCTGTACCTGAAAGCAATTTCAGCTTTGAAAACATACGTTGGTAACATAGCGGAACGCAGTCGCGTAAAGATTTATTTTTTTTTTTTTTTCATGAAAAAACGAAGTTTCAATGAAAAATTAAAAACGTGCGAGATATCTGCGTTAGAAGATCTCTAATTTGAATATTGCTGCATCTGATATTTACGCAAGACTTTCGTACGAAATTCTTTTCACGAACCAGTGGATTAATTGTTTTCACTATGCCTGTCTTGATGGTGTTATCTTTACTGAAAAATAATTAGTAACTCAAGTAGTATTATATTTTGAGGCAAGAAATACAATGAAATAATGAATTATAACAAATCTTATTCAAAAAAAGCTGTAAAATTAAAAAAATAGATCTTCATCTTCTAAAGGAAAGGACGATTCTGCCGAAGTACATATCTTAAAATTTAGTTAAATCTGAAAATAATTTTATTGGACTATCAAAATGATTATGTATTCAAGCACGCATAGAAAAAAAGATTTTGCTAAAGTCTAAAAATTTAGCTATATATAGATACAAATTTGAAAATAATTTTGTTGAGCCATTAAAATAATTATGTATTGTAGAATGCTCAAACTGATTGTTAGAACGTCAAAACTGTAGCATTGCTTATTATATTTGAGATTCCTACATAATTATTTTAATCTAACAAAATTATTTTCATCTGTAACTTAACAAAGCTAAATTTGTAGATATTTCAGCAAAATCTTTCTTTCGGTGTGATGAGCAATGCTCTGAAAACTTTTGATGTTCTAGTAACCACTCAAGTAGCAAGATGACGTCAAATGACATCTTTAATGTCAATAAGATTTCGTTAAAACGTGATCTCACTGTCTGAGTAGTTTGATTGTCTTTTACATAAGTATTTTAATAGTCCAACAAAATTATTTTCAGATCTCTAATTAAATTTTTTAATACTTCAACAGAGCTATGCTTTCCGTGTTCAATTTTCGAACCGTGGCAGCTATTTTATAATTGATGCAATTCTTGAAAAAACGAATCGAAAGAGCTTTTCTCTGAAGCGGGCTTTTAAGCGACTTACACTTCGGCCCGCGAGCGATTTTTTAATGCATCTCCAATCCATTTGCGACAAAAACGGAGCGCGAATTTCCCCTTTGCTGAAGTAGGCACCGAGTTTGAAACTTGGCGAAGTTTCAAGGCGACTAAGTTTCTACGTCGCACAAGTTTCAACCTTCTCGTGTGACATTAGTCATTATACTCTCGCATATATACCGTTTGTCCTTCTCGCTTTCACGAGGACGTCTCTCTATCTTATGTCTCCCCGAATTTTTAGAATGACGCGCGAGTGAATGAAATTCTAGTGTATGTTGTATGATTTATACGTGATTTATACGTGTATTTGAGTGTACATCTAGTCGTACGTTATTCCCGGTGATATAGAAATTATCATTTGACATCCCTTTTTTATGGAAAAGGTCTTGGAGCAATGATACCCCCCGGGTCAAGTATTTCGTAGTATTAGAAATTCACCCCAGTCCTGATTTACTTTTTATAGGAGTGCGAATTTTCCCGAGAGGTTTCCTTTTATTTGGATATCTTGGTGGATGGAGTAATATATATCCGCTAAATCGTAGATAAGCAACTGCGTAGTCGAAGCTAAAATTGGAAATTGAGAGGAAGATGTTTAAGATACATAACTTTGTGAAAAAATAATTTCCATCTAACTGATAGCGCGGTATTTACTCAGCAACGATAATCTTGTTATTGGAATTTTGATTTATGTGCTAAGCGTTTTGTGTCGAAGAATTATGAAATAAAGATAAAATAATGAAACAATAAATAAAATTTTATTTGAAAAACATTTCGACATTTCTCAACAAAATCGGATTCAGCTCTTTGAAATATCAATAGGGTGAAAAGTTTAAATATCCTATCCAAATATCCTGTGCATCAAACCTTAAATCGTATTATAGATAAGCATTTGCATAATCGAACTCGATGAGATAAAATGGAACGGAAGGAAGAACTTCAATCAATATTTCTTTCAACGTGATAATAGCACTTCACGTAAATTACATAGTCAATATTACAAATCAAATTATGAATGGCATCTCTATGATGCGCTTGCTAATTTATATTATGCATTTTAATTAAATTATATAACTTATTTAGAACACTTTTTATTTTTATTTTATTTTTTTTAATATTATACTGTTATTATCTATTATTATCTGTTATTATATTTTTACATTACATTCTTTATTATATCTTATTAAAAATCGTATCATTTATTTCATGTATCATATGTTATTTAATATATACGCTTTTT
>NW_017305375.1:2688160-2692572 GCF_001594115.1 Trachymyrmex septentrionalis
AGTAATTTATTCGCCTTTTAATGAATTAAAGCGAGAACACATAATTTTAAAATAATCTGAAAATGTTCCCAATAGAACTCTCTTTGAAGAGAAAAGTACAATTTTTATTTCACGATATTATTTTTTTTTCGAGCTCACAAAAGTTACAATCAAATTGATATCTTAATAATCTATCCTTTAGCGGATCTTTATAGACAAACCTCGAAATCGTCGTATCTCGAGTCACGAGGATGAGTTCATACCGAGGGATTTATTACTGAGGGAAGGAAGCATTTTACGACCGTCTCGTTTTATTGGAACTTGAAGCTTTAAGACGCTTCCTTCTCTCTGTCTATTTTTTCCTCTCCATTTCTTTGTTCGGTGAAAATTTTAGTAAGACTATTGAATTCCACTCATACAAAGTATGAGAATTTTAAAAACGGTCACGACACAAACGGTTGAACGAAAAGACCGAATATTCGGTTAAATTTCCACTCCGTGAACGAGCGTTAAATTATGTAAGTTACTCTGCCGAAGTTGGTCTCATTAACATTCGAGAATGCTATATACTCGATTTAACCACACCGCGGGCGATAAACCCTCGCGTATCCGGATGCGCGAGATTTCGCGGAGACGCGCGATTCAATAATTGATGACGGAGACTTCATTATCGAGTCGGCGAACTGTTATTTTTAACGTGGCAAATCCGTTGGATCAATAGTAGAATTTAGGTGGGTATTATGAGAGAGAAATGGTTCACCATATTGCCGTCTGCACGACGAGATGAAGTCTCGCTGTAGTCGATATCTCTAAGTTGCCATACCAGACAGCTTAAAATACACCGTTATCGTCGATCAATTTCTCATGTCGGCTTTCATCATTATGGATTTACTTTAATCTCGGTTTAACTTACTGTTTATTGTTTTGTAATCCTACAGCGTAATCTATAATAAATTGCAAACACAGTGTTGCCAGTCGCAATGCAACAGCCAATCAGAAGCGTCAACAATAATTAGTGATGCTTTTGATTGGCTGTCGCGAAGCATTGCGATTGGCAACGGGGTGTTTGCAACTTACTGTAGACCGCCCCTAAGAATTAGAAAAAGATAAAAGGTAAATTGAATTTAAATTAAAGTTAATCTTACATTGATGGAAATGATATTATTTAAGAAAGTATTATTAAAGAATATATTACACGTATTTTTTTTACAAAAAAATTTATTTTATATTGTATTTGAAAGTAATATAAAATAATGGTGGTTTAAAACTTGGATCAAAAATTATTTTAATAAAAGGTACATATTTTTAAAAAATAATTAAGATAAAATGAGAAAAGTCTTATTTAAACTATAAAATTGTATAGTTAAATATAAATATTGACCTTATTGAACTATTTCATATATATAATATGTAAATTCATTTTTATATGGAAAGTATAAATTTACAATTCTAGTCACTTTTTGCAGAGCCTAATACATTCTTAAAAACCTCTACCTTATTTTATATCAGAAAGTCATGCATTTTAAACTTGCGCTCGTTCAATATGATTACTTACATATTGACAGACTTTATCGAAGTAACTTAAAAATTTGTTGTAAAAGAAGTTAATAATTATTTGTGCAATATTTCGTTGATATTAACAAGTTTTATCTATTTAAATTCTGAGTTGTTTCCTTTGTACTGTATATCGGAAAAAAGAAAAAGAGAGAACATTTAATTTTTTCTGTTTTTATTATTTCGAGTAATAATAGTTAGAATTTTTATTTGAAAAACTCTACATATTTTTGAAGAAAGAATAAAAAATTTTTTATATATCAATTATATAATAATTTCAAAAATGGAGCGGAATTCAATATGAATTTAAAATAGAATTCAGGATATGGAAAGACCAGAAATGGAGATTTTCTATAAATTAGAAGTTTTCCTTAAATGTTTGATATTTTTTCTCCTTACAAAGGAATATTTTTCTATATCTTTTATATTTCTCGTTACTATTTTTTTTTTAGATTTTACTACACAATTGGTAGATGTTCTCGCAAAGTAGGTCGCGATGTTTGCGATATCGCATTACTGTGTTTATTCTTCATCGTAATGCCAATCTCACTTATGGCGTAAAAAGTCGCTGCATATTCTGTACAATCGTCTCCTTAGAATTCCCGCGTTCGCCAAGTTATTAAGGGTAAAAAGTTTTTTATCCACGTAGTATTTGTGTTATATAATATGCATGTGTTATGCAATAGGTATTTCTTCATCGTGTTTTATCCGTTCAATTTGTCCATCAATCATAATCTTTTGCAATATTTTTTTTTATAGAATATAGAATACGTTTGCAGTTTTTTTTTATAGAATATAAATATATAATTTTCAATAGATATTTCTTAAAGGTGTTTTCACAAATTTCTTAAATTCCGTATAAAATTTTCAATGCGCAATCAACTTCAAAAATCATATATATATATATATTTCCTTCAGGAATGACTAGCGCGAATTGATTATTTTGCTTTATCCGATGACGCGCAATAAAAGAATTGCAACATGCAAAAATGACAACTTAAATTATATATTTTATACGAAGAAAAAAATTTTCAGAGGAATGATTATGATGCCGAATATGCGTGTGCAAATAACGAGTTAATATGCTTCAAACTCGCAATTGTAATAAAACCTTTTGTACTTCGCACGTCGAAGATAGTTATATTATAGATGATTGAGATTAAAGAGATTAAACTAATAAATATTTAATTATTCTATATATATAACGTCGGAAATTAATAATTTAGGTATTAAATACCAAGAATTATTCTATCAATTAAGCAAAGTTTAATACAAAATACCTATAACTAAATTAAGCGCGACGCTAAAATGAACTGATAATGAAAAGCTTGAACTGAACAATATGTGTACATAAAGTAGCCAATCGATAATCTGAAAATTTCCCTCTTCATCACGTCGACGATAAAATAACCAGGCATCGATTTGTTTGAATTTGCAATCTCATGGTCTATGTGACACTCGCGAACCATACGCCAGTATGACGTCAAAGCGGAAAGACATAATTTGTCTGTGTAAATTCCTTCGGAACTGTACCATTCCATCTTCCTGTTCCTATTTGTTCAGCACTGCACGATACGTATCCAAAACGCTAACTACGCGTGCTCCATGCTAGCATATTAATCATTCCTGTAAACTCATCACGATATGGACGCGCGTGCCTTCGGCAATAGTAGACATTGGATATGGTGGTATAAATAATAATCACAATGCCAACGTCAATATATAGCTCGCCAAGGCGCATTTAATAATTATTTATGTGAAATAAAAATAACAAATAATATTATAATAACAAAATGAGATGAAAGGGTATATAAGAGTCAATTTGCAGAATTTGTTGCGTATAAGAAAATTATAAAAGAAGAGAAGTTTAATAAAGCTTTGATTTGATAAATACGTTAAATTTCGCAATTGATGTTATATATGCTGAGAATTTCAAATCACATGTTTTGACTATCCTATTGAGCTAACTTCAAATTTCCGAAACGCATTAATGCTGAGATAACAATCCTGAAAAAAACAATTTTCTATGTACACTGAGAGAAAAGTGTTCAGTATTTGTAACTGTAAATATATAATTGAGTAGTAAAATATTTATGGTTCCATTTTTATAGTTATTACTACTGTAATGATACAATTACATTTATGTTTATATATATTTATATAAAAGAATATAGTTGATAATGACCATAATGTATAATCTTTTAGATCTAATAATATATAAAAGTATATGCACAGAAATATATTTTACGAATTACATTTGGACATTTCATTATTGGAGCGCTTTGATTGTTACACCGGCATTCACTCAAAGAATTTCCAAAATTATTTGTTTTTTTAAATTATTATTTTTTATATTTAATTCATTATTTAGTTACAATGTAAGTTAATCGCAATATTCCTCGCTTGTCGAATATTTATTAGGATACGTTGAAGTCTCTAATTAAACGCGAATGAATGAAATGTTTCGTGGATTGTTAGCGGAAATATATTATTGTATTTGTATATGATTTGTTGTATATGTGATTTGCGGAATGTTTAATGAGATAAGCGAATGCCTCTAATTAAACTTGAACAAAAGAAACGTGCGGGAATCGGCGTAAGTAATGGAATTTAACAATTAACTGCCAGTACGTAACGCACGTACACACTTACTTCGTATACTTACTCCCAGCGGGCGGAATATTAATGAGCACTGCTCTCTACCTCGTGAAGCACGTCGCAGAGCAGTTATAATTATGCTTCTGCTGAGATTACCCGCTATCCCGTATCGTCGAAGGCCAGAGTTTGCTACTTTAACTCCGTTCGACTGAATTTAACGAACATTTACCTACGACCGAAAGCTTTAATTTTTCCTTCTTTGATGTTATATATATATATAT
>NW_017305375.1:2692672-2700873 GCF_001594115.1 Trachymyrmex septentrionalis
TCAATCATAATGGTATACGTATATTTCGGAAATTAAAAAAACGCTTTTATAACGCATTTAACATATAGTTCCATATATTATAGAATTTTAAAAATAAAAGCGCGCATGCACACACACACAAACATTTATCGATAAAAGCATGTTTTAAATACAGACCAATAAGTATAGACTGTACATTTCTATGTTACTATCGATTTAGAAAAAGTAAAATAGCTTGATTTATATATATATATATATCTTTCAAGTATAAAAGACAGATGCTGATAGAGTTGAAGAGGGATGCTAACACAATTCTTGGAGATGCTGAGATCAGGGCGTTGCGTAGTCTGTATTTATTACGTCTAAAGGCATGATTGAGATCGAGTCTACCTTTTAATCGACGAATCTAATTCTGTAAGAATTTCACGCCAAATCTCCACAAATCAGCTTTTAACGCGAAAAACCAACGAAAATGTAAACTCGCACGCACACATTGTCCACGGTTGGAAATTTTAATCTGATATAAATGCGTACATATAACAAGCAATGGTCGGTATTTCATCAGTTTCTCTAGTATCCGTGTGGCGGTAGTGGAGAAATAAACAGTATAGAATACACGCCATAAAAAAAACAGAACAAGCCATTTACATGTATTTTCCACGGTTAGGTAGAATCATAAATCTTTCGGACATTATTGCACTATACGCAGCGTGTATTGCGAATAAAAAGAAATTTATAATTTATACATGCGATTCTTAATTAACGCGTGGTAGTACTAATTTATTTTAAAAAAATTGACATTAATTTATTTGAAGGAAATGACTTTTTACATTCGTTTCGCATATCATCGGTATTGAAAATTCTCTCTACCATCCACCTTAAAAAAGTTGATTTAAATAAATACGATTGTTGCGTTCTTTTCGTGTCAGTTTTTCAATTACATTTATAAATTCTCGCGAAAATTTTTTTTTCATTTCCGGGCACTGTCATATGCTGCATTTATACACGCGTCCACACATGGCTGCACAAATTAATCAATAGACCGCGCGACTGTACGGATAAAAATCCTATTTGTGATAATAAAGATTGTACGGCAGGAATTTTAATCTCCCTCGTGGGTCGTCGCAGTAAATACAAAACACGAGAAATTGGTTAACTCCGTATTTATTTTCCCGTCAATGCTGCGCAGGTTTTATTTTTATACTCGTGGACAAAAGACCATCATAATGATCCTCGCTTCTCATCAGTTACTGAGCGAAATTTCCGGCTTCATAAAGACGGAAGTTTCGAATTTAAAGTTTATATTACGATTATGCAAACGTAACAGACAAGTGTAACGTCTACAGCCTCAAGGCGTGAATCGTGTTGCAATGCAAAACAATTTCACACTATGATGAAATATCTCGATTATAAATATGCGGACGAAATACATTTAATATATAATGCTTTTGTGTACACGAAAAAAATTATTTTATTGAAATATCTAAAAATTTTGCTAGAGATATAGATATGAAAATAATTTGTTAGATCATCAAATTAATTAAGACTAGAATTGCGTGTCTAAAGTAATCCAATCGCGGTTGTAAAGTAAATCTGGCTTTTTACGAGGAAATATGAAAGTAAATTTGTGATTAATTAGAATTATTTATGAAAAGCCACAAAAATTTAAAGCTCCGCGTGCAAATCTAAATTAATTGAAAAAAAAAAAGAATTATTAGATGGATCAAAAATAACACAGCCGAAGTTCTAGTGTTACGTAGGAAACTCAAGCTTAATGAGAGCAATGCTGCAAAAAGTTTTGACATTAGCAATCAGTTTGAACATCCTATACATAATTACCTAACCTTGATAGCGCAACAAAATTAATTAAATTTTCAGATCTGCATCTAGTTAAATTTTTTTAGATATTTCAGCAAAACTTTTCGTTTATATAAAATAATCCCATAGGGATGACTGAGCCATTTAGGCTTTACGAATTCCAATCCGCGGAGCTTAACATAGACATTTACATAGTTTATGCATTATATACGTCTAAATACATATGGTTTTGCACATGGTATATAAATAATAATGCGATTAAGAAATAGTGAAAGCAAAATATACATTTAAGAATAATGCAACATTAAAAATAAGAATTTATGTTATACATAGTAGGATATATTTGATATATTGCAATAGTTATATAGCAGAAAAGCTAAAATTTGTTTTTTATTTTTATTCCTTAATTTATGGAAACTAATTATAAAAAATTTGATTATAATAAGAATATATAATACTATCATTATTTATTTATTATGTTATGCAAATTAAAGTGAAATATTTTACCGCTATTGTTGTTAATTATACCTATACACTATGCTGAAAGAAAACGCGTCAAACATGCAGCTTGTTTTTTAATTTTATGTTTAATGTATTTGTTTTGTATTGCGTTTTTTTACTTAAAAAGATTATTGGTTCACATTTACGTAGAATATATAATTTTAATTTAGATCTTGTTTTTTTTTTTAATGTGAATTGTAATTATTAATGAATTAATTGTAATTACTAATCCTTTGTACTTCTGAAAATGACTCGATTTTGAGCTGAAACGCACGTATTTTTTAGTTAAATTACTAAATGAATTTTTGTTTTAATTAATTGCGCTCTGTTTACCACCCTGACTCCTAACAGCTCTCTTTTTATGTTAGATTTTTTATTGTTTAAATAATATTTGTATTATATCTTATAAAATATTTTGTTTTAACTTTATTTATTATAATGAAGACAGATACTATTATGTAATCGATTTGTCTTTTCAATTTATTATGTTACGCTTCAATGGTGCACTATAAATTGATGGACAAAATGATATAGATTGATGCACAAAATAGTACACGCATAGTGGTCGATAAGCCAATATTATAGAGTAGCATGCAAATAGATTTGATTGACGCAATGGAAAAGTATTTTTTTACATGTCGATCCTGTGTACTACGTGTCATCGACGAAATGTGTGCAAACAAAACCAAATGACCATGCTAATTCTTTTTCATCGAGCCAGCGAACCGACTTGTCTTTTTCGATCCTCGCAATTCCGATTTGAACAGCAGCAGTCGGGTTTCGCGGAAACCCGTCCAAGCGGAAGAAATAAATTCCGGAACTCTGCTTACACCCCCGCCTTTCCCGCGGGGGAAACGCCATGAAATAAGGGGTGATTTATGTTTCCGTTCACTGCAGCTATAAAAAAAAAAAGCTAGAGAGAGCGCGTCGAAACACGGCGCTAAGGGTGAACTGCCCGCCCGTCTGCCGCGAAACAAAACGCCACCGCACGAGGATGCAGGTGAACCCGTGCTGGCTGGTGTATGACCTCAGGTGCACCGACTGCAAGGAGACGTTTGCATATCGATCAATGCCCTGTGCAGCCGACCGACCTCCATCCGCTCCAAGTGCGCTGTTAATTTATTTAAAGTATTTTTGTCTCTCCGCGCGAGTAACACGTTCGTTTCCACTTGGCCAACGAGTGGAACGGATATGCGATTGTGTTACTCATTATACGCGATGGAAAACGCATTTTCTCCGTGATTATAAAATGAAAGAGCAGGAGGGACTTTAAAATGTTTGATAAAATATTACGAAAGTAATTATACATAAGCATCCTAAGGTTTCCACTTTCTCGCCGCAGGCGTATTGAATTCTATTGTCAGAAGGAAGAAATTATATGAATATTTTTTTTTATATTTTACATTGAAATTAATTAAATCTTTATTTATGTTATGCGCGTTTATAATAAAAATATATCGAAAACTTCTCTCAATCACGCGGATTAAAAAAAAATGGCCGTAAACGTTATTATAAATGTTTCAATTTTCCTGGAAATGTAGGTGGAACGTAAATTAAATTATACGTGCATTTACAAATGCAAGATAATAAAAAGGGAAATGCTATATATTTTTCCAACTGTTACATTCAAAATTAGTGATAGTGCGGAAAAAGTTAATTTATCTCGATGGACATAGTGCAAAAGAAAATTCACATGATTTCTCGCTTCTGTCATCGAAATTTAGTGCGGCCGCAGCGAACCAAACAAGAACTTTAAATATGCAAATGTTATATAGCTAAGCTTTTACGGCGAGTGCAAGCTATAAAACGTTCACGAATGGGAAACGTTGAACGGTCATTCTACGACTTCGAAAGCCTAGCAATATTATTCACGATACTTGTGCGATTTGAAGCCATGCAACAAACATAGTTCTGTTTCGCGGTAGAAATTCTCCATAGAAAAGTCATTTTTAAAGTCAGGAACTTGTGCTTCTTACATAACGTATTTTACATACTGCATGTGGATTTCTAAAAAAAAAACATCAGAGATTATTGTTCATATTAAATTTAAATAAAAATAGGAATACGGAAAACTAGTTAGAGGAATAATTAATTTTACATTGCAATTAACTGTTTCACATTGCAATTACTTTCGGTTAGTGTTGAACATGCGCTAAAAAAAGAATTTGTTGTGCTAAATGAAATTCTTTCTTAAAATATATATAAATAAATTAAAATTCTCTGATTGAATCTATTATAATACTAATTGAAATAATTCAGAATTCTGATTAATATGATCAGAATCTTCTGGTCATTTGTTCAATTTTAATCAGAAATTTTTCTCAGTGTATATGAGAGCCTTATTAGCAGCCCATAGCTAAATAACAGTTGTACAAAAATAGACCTTTTTTTGAAACCTGAATAAACGAAGCGTTTTCCGATTTATTTTTGTTCGCTGAAAACGAATTCGACCGTGGAATTGGTCTAACACGTCAGGTTTTCGAAAAAATTGAGGTTAAATGTGCCAAAATTTTTGATCAGATTTACTTTTTTTTTTGTAGCTAAAATATATTTTTTTTTTTTTTCAATTTCATTTACGCCACTGAAAACTGGGACCCCTGTCAGTGGCGCTTTCAAGTACAATTATTATTTTTCACTAAATCATGAAAGTTTTAATCCTGCAGTATAGCTAAAATAAGTCTTCTGGCCTATTTTTGTATAAAAATAAGTTTCCTGGATATTGTAATTTTATTGTTAAGATAATTGTTGAATTCAAATTATATTAAAATTTTAAAATTAATAATAGCAGATTTGTTTTGGCAAATTGAAATTGAAAAATAAACAGAATTAAAAAAAAAAATGTGTACCTTAATGTTTTTAAAGCCGCTAAATCCAAATATGATAGAATTTTAATAAATAAAAATTTATTTTATAAGTATAAAAACATAGTACTTTAAAGTGGCGTAAATGAAATTTAAAAAAAATTTATTTTAACCATAAAAAAATGGTAAATGACCAAAAACTCCAACTTTTTGGCACATTTAACTTCAATTTTTTCGAAAACCTGACGTGTTAGGCCAATTCCACGGCCAGTTCGTTTTTAGCGAACAAAAATACATCCGAAAACGCTTTGTTTATTCAGATCCCAAAAAAGTGTTGGACTATGTAATTGAAATTCTCCGGAATTTCTTTCACCATTTTCTTTCACCTACACCTTTGTGACACTTTCATAGTGTGTAAAGCCATGAAAGACCTTTTCACAGCACTTTGGCGACTCGCCTTCTTTTTTTCACCATCGTAAACGTCGACGCTGGGCGGTCGGCCGCGTTATGTAATTAGATTCTCGTGGATAAGAGGTCACCTGTTAGGAAAGCCGACCTCAGCTGCCAACGTGGTTCATGGTCGTTCGCCAATCGCTCCTGCGATATGTCACGATGTCGTGCACAGTGCCCCATGACAAACGAGCCTGTAAATGGCCTAATTAGCAAACATGCTTCTATTCCGGGATCCTTCGAATTTCCTAATGGAATTCCTGTTGCTGTCAATATTGCGCCGTTGACGAAGGATTATACTTAAACCAATCACCGCGCGAATTTCTCTTGCGCTCAAGTGTGTTCTTGATTTTCGATTATATAAAAGAAATATAGATATGATTAGACTCAATAAATTCTCTCCTATTTCTGAGTAAGAATTGTATCTAAAAAATCTCATATTTGAGTGAGTCTGATAACTTATAACGAATTCGGTCACTTCCATTACATTAGATTAGAGCACTAAAAAAAATTTACTGCATTTTATTAAATATTTGTTTGAATGGTACTAACGAAATATTTACTAAAATGTAAACATATATTTATTTAATTTAAATATAATTTAAGTATATTTTTTTATTTTAAATAAGTGTTTATTTATTGTAAGTAAATATTTTGTTAGTACTATTTAAATAAATATTTAATAAAATTCAGCAAATTTTTTAATGTATCCATATAGGTATAAGGAGAAATATGGATAGTTTTACAAATCTAGGAAAAATATTCTGGCTATTTTTACCGAACTTATGACAAACTTTACTTGCTTGAAAGTAAAATATATAGGATAAAATATATAAGATAAACAGTACATTATATATATATATATAATTATAAATTCATTTAAGTTTTATTATACAATAGCAAAGTAAATTTTGTCAGCGCTAAGGCAAAAAATATTCATCGATAAAGTAAATTTTATTGATATATATGGCAATTTATAGATAAAATAACAAATTGCAGTAGCATAGAATTTACTTTACGAAATGTAAAAGGTATCTTATATGACGATTGTTTATTTACCAGAAAAGTAAAGTAAATTTTGCATAAGTAGGCGCCTGTCCCTATATGAACCTGCCAATTCCATTAAATTTATTATACAGAATTCTATAATATTATTTACAGTTATTTCCGTGTATTAAAAGCTGCACGGAAAGAACGATTTTGCTGAAATAAATAATTAAAAATTTAGATAGATATAGATGTAAAAATAATTTTGTTTCAAGTATCAAAATAATCATGTACAATACATAAACTGTTAGAATAAACCTTCTTCTCGTATGTTATCATGAAATTAGCAAAGTTAAATGTAAAAATAAGTATTTTAAATGATTAAATATCTAATAATGCGCTGAGAAAAATTTCTTGTTAAAAATAGACGGACTATAGAAGATATAGAATAGAAGATTCTGATTCAATCAGAATTCTAATTAACCAGATACGATGACTGAAATTTTGTTTGATATAATATTAATAATATAATATCATCTTGTTTTATCCATTTTCAATCAGAGATTTTCCTCAGTGCACATCATTTATTGTTGCATTATTTAACATACATATTATTTCAAAGTTGATTGTATTATATTATTGTGCATTTATATGAAGCAGCCTTTAATGTGCACTAATCCAATAATGCGGGTAATCACCAAATTCTACTCTGTCTATAATTTAATCTGTTGCAACACGCACGGAATTTAAATAAATTTATTCAAATCACATGCTTCCATATTAAGTGAATTTAAATAAATTTATTCATATTAGGTGCCCTTATATTAAGTGAATTTAAATATTTATTCGTGTAAGATAAATTTTATACATATTTATTCGATTTAGATGCTCTTTTGCGTAATACTATCTCAGAAGAAGGAAACAAGACGTTCAGTCCACTTTTCTGAAATATAAATCTTTAAATCAGCATAGATCTAACAGTTGCTTTTGTTTTTCGAAAGTTTGAAAGTATAAGTTGGAACGATAGCACGTATATAACTTTTGTTCGAAATCGCATCATCTTTCGCCCCGAGCGACATCGATTGTCAAGATATGAAAAGTTTCTTTGCGCGCGCGACATTAAAAATCCGTCAGATTGTGAAAAGCAAACGGAAAGTTTCGGATTTAATTTTCTCGCAAGAGATCTCTCAGTTCGTTGAAATAGTAATATGTGTAGCTACCATGTAAAATCCATGGTCGTGATAATTTGACCTCTGCATTCACTGGTTTATAATTAAAGCTCTCGTTTATAATTAAAGAGCGTATCTGTTCAGAAAACGAAATCTGCATGTAACCATCGTAGTAGATAGGAAGATCGAAATCTCTTGTGGGAACATTTGCACTCTGTGCAGTTACAGTTAACGCATCATATATCGCTCTATGGAGCACGAGAGATAGAATAACGTATTTTGATCTCACCGGAAGTAACACGATATCCTTTGCATATTAATGAAGCAGAAATAGAACGATTAATGACATATTACGTCATTCATTCTCAAGTTAGATATTATTATTTGAATTGAAATATGCAGTATTATATATTATATTACTATCATTCATATTGAAATTTATTTATAACATTTTCCATATATATATATATATATATATATATATATATATATATAT
>NW_017305375.1:2700973-2705432 GCF_001594115.1 Trachymyrmex septentrionalis
TAGATTAAATAATTTATCTCCATTACATTTAATTATTTTTATTTTTACAAACAGATTAATGAGTAGAATAAAATTTTTCAAAAATTATATTGTCAAATTAATCTAGTAACGATTAAATATTTTATACATATTTACAAATTTATATTTTAATAACGGATCTTTATATATTTTACAAATTTACTAGTTATCACAACTTTTTAAAAACTGGGATAGCGTATAAATTTTTATCAAACCAAATTTCATACCATTATGTTATCTAATCTTAATTTTCGCTATTGCATATTATTTATGCAATTTAATAAAAAAATTCTTTATTTTATGTAATGCTATATAATTTAATGATCATAAATCTTTCGCCGAAAAATTTGAGATTAATGTAGACGACGTTGAGATTAATGTAGATCAACATATATTAAGCCTGGGCGACAAATATTATTTATGAAAAATTAAATGAAATAAGTGTATTACTGAATAGCTTATTGATAGCAAACAATTTATTCTGGCAAATCCGTTTGTTTTTTTTATAAAATAATTATGTTTTAAAAATAATGATATAACATTAATTCTTATTTTTAATTCTATAATCCAATACCAAAAATGTATGTATCTAAAAATATACAATACTTTTTCAGAAAAATGAAAAAAGTTTATCTATAGTTAATAACATTTTTTAATTAATTAAATACGTCTGTGATTTTTGCATAAAAAATGAAAAGTTACGAAAATGTCTTGCGATAGTAAGCGGCGATCAAAAACAATAATAGGTCACAGGAAGACCGAGAGACCTAAATTGAGAGCACCGAGAATTCCTATCGGGTTATCGTGGGTGATGTATGTCATTGGCGAATCATCGTTCAAAAAGAGAGGAAGGGCTTGGCTTTGGAAAATAAAGTCTCACAAGATAAATGCGCGGAAAAGGGGTGCCGCAGCGGATCCAATTTCTCAGGAGGCCGAGACATCGTTTCGGTGACTGGAGCTCGGAAAAAAAATAACTGACGGAAATAAATTGACGAGTTACGGTCGGCAGAGAATTGAATACAAAAATCAGTGAGAAAGTTTCGACCGTTATAAAGGATAGGGCTAGAGTGCCCACGACCTTATATTTTAGTAATAGACTTTTTTATAGTTTCAAGCGAACTTTTTCCCGCGGCACATCTCGTGAGAAATTTGTTATATATAATATATGTCATAAATATATGTCTTTTAATACACAACACTAAAAATATAGATACGATGAAAGCGTGTTACAAAATTCCAGAGAGATATCGTGTGAATTAATAATGCGATTATTAAAAATATTCCGCTTGTGTCTTATTCAAAACATATGAAATTTTAGTGTCTGACCAGCAAACTAGCTACAGCATTTCACTACATTTTCGTGGCAAACTTGTCCAAGAGAACGTACATATTCGTGATGCTTGAGAGATATATGATGCTATTTCCCAAATGCAGAGAGATCTTCACTTGCAGAGTCGGAAATACAACATCAACTGCACGTCATTCTCTGTCGCGTTTTGAAGTATTCAAAAAGCCTACGCGATATAAACCTACCGGATATAATGAAAAAGATGTGCGGAATTTCGGAAATTCCGTTGCGAATTACCATTCAATCAATTTTGATTATAATTACATTTACGATCGAATATATCACTGTTACTTGAGCGAAAGATTGGAAAAAATCTGTCAATATTCTGTATAACTTTGTACTTGAATGCAAAAATCGTATCTGAACTCATGAAAACTCGATATTTGTTCATACATTTTTCCATTACGTCGTATCTCGTTATATCCGATGCATAACTTCATTTATATACGTACATTTTTGAACATATATTGGCAAGTTTTCGAACGAAATAGAATTCCAAGATGTATTTGAGTTGTAGAACTAGGAGTAGCAATTAAGTTTATTTATAATATTTTAAATTACAATTTCAGCTACGATAAATATTATAGTTAAAATTTTCAAATATATTTTTCCGCGCTGTTTTATAGTCTTTGTGTATTATTGGAATAAATGGAAGATTAAAACAAAATATTTTTGTAAAGATACTATATTTATATATAAAAATGTACAAATATACAATTTCGAACATTACATGGTGAGAAATGTGTGCTTTCCAATAAGTCTTTCATGATGGTTTTTCAATATACACATGTAATAAATTTTGAAGTAGTAGAGGCAAAGTTGTACGTATAAGGAAATTGAAAAGCACAACGCGTATTTCATATCACCTTTATCGAGGAGTCTAATTCGGCGAATCTCCGAATGGTATGCGTGGAATTTTGATAGAATCTCGATGCAATTATACTAGATATAGAGGTTAAAGATTCCATGTACGGAATCTGCGCGATTCTGTCTAGAATGGCAGATAAAGAGGGTTACATACCATGCAAAGTATTATACACAACCCAATTTTCCTTTTCGTTGAGAAACCACTGTATCTCACGTATGAGATTCAAACATCGAATTTATCGAACAATATTAGCCATATTACATATCACAAAAAATGTATAACAAATATTCTGTTTTTGAGATAACTATACTTTTGGTTACAGCATATATTTTTCGATACGAACCTTTTTGATCGATACGAACCTTTCTGTATCGATGAGATGAAATAAAAAATTTTATTTGTGAATAATATTCTACATAGAATAGCTACTACAATAACACGTCCTGCGAGAGGAACAATAAATCTTATCGGTGGATCGTTCAATTCAACTTTTATCATCACAGTATCGAGTGATGAATGACGTTTTCTTTGACTGGAATTCGAGCCTAACGCAAAAGCCAAAGACTTGAATCGATCAATCTTTCGGAGAAAGTACTCACCTCGTAATGATTGCCTGAAGCTATCGTGATAAGAGTCGCTTCGGAAGGACACGTGAAACTATTCGTTCAACATAAACTGCGGAATTGATTTTAATTAAATTGCCCACTGCAGTTGCTTTGATTAAATTAATATTTGGATTTTATTATCAGCTAGATTATATTCAGATGTCGTTTCTGATATTCATATGTAAAACAAATAGTATGTAATAATATTATTAAATAATTTGTAGTAATATAATGTCTTCATTACAAACGACTGTATATATTAAATTGATTTTAAAAAATGATTCTTTCATCTCTATCACACTTAACTTTATATTAATAAAAGGAACGCAAGGTTATGTCAGCAGTGAAAAAAACTAGAAAGGAACAATCCTGTTAAAAGAGCAGATAAGATTCAATATGTATAAAGAAAAATAGAAACTTTTTAAAAAAGGCTATTTAATGAAATAAAAGAATTAATAGAAATGAAGAAATTAAAAATTATTTCGGACAGAATTCAAAATATTGAAGAATACATGGAAAAATAAATGCTCTTCTTTTACATAAAATTAAAATTTTTTAATTTCTTAAAAATATTTTAAATAATACTAAACCGTTATAGTTTATGTTGTTATTTTCTTTTTTATTATAGTTCATAAAAAGTTTTAATAAAAATTTTTATTCTTGGTTTTATTTAGTGCTCCTTTTTTGCTTTAGTCACTTTTTAAAAAAATGTTTTTTAAGAAAACTCCCCAAAGTTAGAAAATTTTTTTCTATTTTATTAACGACTTTAGAATTAAATTTTGTAATTAAATGTTGATATTCCGAAATTATGAGAAATAGAAAAAAACAGAAAAAACCATATTTGTAAATTTTTATAATAATATATAATCATGTTTCTGTAAATGCGTGCTTTATATTGATTAGATTTACTGCTTCAGAAGCGAAAAGAGTTCGCAAACCCTTCATCATTGATGCTGAACATGAAGTTCAGATTAACTTTTTTTACCCTTCAGAGACAGACGTTCATTTAGATAATTTACTGCAATATCTAGGAACTTCTAGAACATACTATGCCAAGTCCTTCCTTACAGACTTTGCAGTATTATGAGCCCGTGTTCTAACTTCATTATCATCAGTATGACTTACAACAATTTCGTGTCTTCTTTAGATTTTCCCATGCCCTCTTTCCAACTTTTCATTAGCCAGTCGAGAGATATTGTACTAAATTGATGACAATACGTCTTAAATTGAGAACAAGAAATTCTTCCTCTAAAGATCTTTTCATTGCGAGCGTAGACATTCCTATTTCCAATTCCCGCCGTCTGATCAGACGTCGACATTTACTACTTATTTCATGAAATATGCTACCTTGCTTAATGGCGCATTACAATTAAGTTTTTAAATTCATAGGTACGACGCTTCTTTTTCACCCATCTTTTCTTCTCTTCTATGGGATGATTATTTTGAACTTGTTCGCGTATAATGAGTTACTGTTCCGGATTTAAACAGAGCGTTGTAAAAGAAAGAATATTTTTCACTGCAAAAATAATGTCAATTGCACAAAGTGAATAGAGATTTATATTTAAAATCTATTTGCAAATATATATTACGTTACTATAATTTATAAAAATATAAAAGTAT
>NW_017305375.1:2705532-2709516 GCF_001594115.1 Trachymyrmex septentrionalis
TGGAGGTGTTTTTGTTTGTCATTATTACTTATTCTAATTGGCAGATTGATAAATCATGTTTCACCTACGTATTAGTTTTGATCGAAATATTGAAAGAAGTGCTGATTAAAATGAGAAGGATGGGGGCTTATAAGCGCCCACGTCGCTTTTCCGCTCTTGATTCGCTTTCCCAGTGAAGTTATTGATTGATATGAACTTTCAATAACAACCGGTCCAGTTATGCCGCGCCGTCGAAAATAAAACGAAAAGGGACTTTCAAAGGATTACACGTTTGATGGGCAAGGCACCGAGAGCCCCAAATAGCATCATTCAGCCGACTCTTCGTTTTTCTATCTTTTCTTTCTCTAAAATACCGTTTAGTCTTTACTCGCAATCATCTATAAAGTAAATACATGTCGCTGGAGAGATCGTACATAATCGGTCTTATTTATAAATTTATACTTTTTATATTATAAATTTGACAATTAATTATCTGTTCTCGAGAAGAATATAAGTCGCGTGGGGATTTTCAGAAAATTGAGGCGCTTTCTCGGGCAGAAGAAGGAGAGAGAAAAAATGCGTCACATAAAATTCTTGTTTCCGACATTCTTCGTTATTTAGGGCGTACGTAACAAGCGTGCTCTGCTACGTTTTCTACGCAACAATTTCTTTCGACAATCCAATTTATCCGTGAAATTGCAGTCGAGTGTTAGTTCAATTATTTGAATGAGTTCACAGGTATTGTCAATAACTCATTGTGTTACTTCAAGGACTGAACGAGTTGTTGTGTTTCTTTCACGACTACTGTCTTTCGCGATCATCGAAAATGTTTGAAAATGGTGAGACCGTAATGTTTATAACGCTTTCATGTACAAAGGAAACAATTCCTACCGTGCCACGGATAACCACACAGAATGATTGAAATCGTTAGTGAATAATTGTGTTTTGTCCGGACATTCCAATGATAAATATTCAATTCTGTTACAATTATACACGATGGTATGCGGCTCCTATGAAATAATGTAATATTTGCGGCGTAATATTTGTTTTTCCACAGGATTATTTCGAGGAGGGACTTTATTAAATCGTCTGAAGATTGATAGAAATAATTTTCTCTGAGACATGCTGTTATTGCGTTGTGGAATATTCTTCCATGGAATTCAATAAGTACAGAGAAATACGATTTTAATTATGCTAACTTTCTCAAGAATCACGGCGATCCTTTTAAAACGAAACAGTTGTTTCTATGCAAACTTCCATTCGGAGAGTACGATACCGCATAGTATAGAAAATATACAGAAATAAGTATAGGTAGGATGTGATGCACGATAGCAGTCGATATATTAAGATTCATAATTCCTGCGCGCGTGTGAAGGTAGATTTCGCAGCTTCGTACGCTTGATATTGAAAATCAATTCGCGTATCGGCGTATAATACATGGGCAAGCGTGTGTAACGAGATGCTTGAATTATGTAGCCATATATATTCGCACCCACGCCACCGCGACACAATGATCACCACGCGTATTCGTGACGAGCGTAGCGGAAATTTCTCAATTTCGCGTTTAAAGCCACGAAAATCTCGCTGTATCCTAATCTGTCGTCTCGCTTTGCCACGTCTCGTCTCATTTCGCTCGTTTCCTCGTGTGCGATATGCAGATGGTAATAAAATCGAATTTCGATTATTGCGTCACGCCGCAGGTGATAATAAATCGCGCGGCATTAAAAGAGCCGCGTTTAAAATATCCGATAATATGCACGTGGCGAATATCATCGTGCGAATATTGCTTTAACCCTTTGTGGACCAGCGATTCCGTTTGGGATTAATCCTTTTTATTTTATAGATTGCTCTCTTTTATGAAACTTAGCCTGCATAGGGTAATTTTATAATACTTTATTCGAATCTGTGGTTAAAAAGAAAAATTCAAAATAAAATAAATATGAGAGAGACGAATAGATATAATTAAAAAAAATAATAATTTGATTATTACACTCAGTTTTAGAGAGTTTTTAGAGAGCTTTGCGAACTAACATTAAGTTTCCAGTTTCGCTTTATTTGAAACTCAGTTCCACGTGAATAGTTAGTACTGATTTCCAAATTGACTTTCAAACTCCCATTTGGAGCTCTTTGACACTAGATCCTCCTTCATGGAGATTCTGAAATTTGATATCTTCAGGCTGCATTCAAACTCTGAGATATCAAAAAAACTTCTAAAACTAAATTTTATAATCAGATATTTTTTTTAAATTTGTGTTTAGAATTCTGAAGTTAGAATTCACTGACCTTAAACACTCTTAGAAAGTAAGATCTTTTATAAGTTATTTTGATAGGAAGTTCCATTCCTCGAAAAATTATATAATAAATCAAATGCACAGCGTAAAATGAAGCGTAAAAATGTATGAATTTTTCAATATGAAAGGTGATCGTTATTACGTAATCCTAATGGATAACATGAACCTTCGGAGAGAAATTGGAGAATGTTTATTGCCACTCCTTCAGATTTAACGTCAGACTTGAGAAGCGTTGATTGAATTTCCCCTCTTCGGGCGCAAAATGATCCTGCCTATTAACTCCGTGGAATCAGTTCGCGATGATGAGAGATATCAGCGAGTGGCTTGTCGACGTGAATTCGTCGACAAGGACTCCCGGAAATCGATTCCGGACCAGCAGCGAGGCCAACAAGTGCCATAGACGACAAGTACCGATAATCCAACGAGTTTCGAATTAATATGCATGAAATAACGTAAGTAGTGCACAAGAATATCCCCAGAATGTACAAACTTAGTTCCAATAATAGATCTATAAATTCGAAATCGATTCTTCCATAGAAAAGAATAGTATCAAAAATATTAAACCGATCGTGTTAAAATTACAAGGAAAATTTGATTTGAATCTAGGAGATTAGTGACACCTGAAAATTTAATCGTAATTTGAAACTTTATTATGAATCAAAATTGGCATAATAAAAGATTTAAGATAAAACTCATGTAAAATCCGCAGTTTCTGTGCAAGCAAATATTGAAACGTCTAAGAACGTAGCTAAAATAAGCAATGAGAAAAATAGCATTTACTTTGAGGCGCAATTTCACTATTCAAGAATACGTTTTTTTTCAATTTTCCGCTCATCTCTGAAGAAATCCTTAAATTTTTTTGACGCTCAACGCTCTTCGCTAGTTTTATTTTTCTTTACATTAGCATGTCAAGTACCGCTTTAGTCGTGTAAACGGAATTGTAAGGTGAAAAACTAACATTGTGGAAAAGTCGAAATATAACTCTTTCTGACACGAGACAGCCATACTCGAAATAAATGTGTAGGTATGTCAGCGATAGTGATAAATAAATTCTACTCTGTTAAAGAAATCTTTTCCAAAACTCAGCGTAGAGTCAGCTTTATCTTTCTTTCACAAACTAACAAATAGTAAACATATTTATACGTAAACACATTTATTTTTATGATAAATTACGTTGTTTTTAAAATAAATAACACATATAATATATTATATTTTTTCACAATGTTATTGACATTTCGCGTATGGAAATAATTTTATTTTATAATAGAATTCTGCAAAAGAGTATGTCACACATAAAGAACACTTCTGATGATTTTTATAATACTTTTGCTTAAACCAACCAGCGATGAAAAATCATTATTTATCCTAAGATCACCATACGATTTTCTGGAAATTATATCTCTCTTGCAAATTGCAATGAACTAAGAATACAACAAGCTCGTATAAAAGTACTTGTCGAAATCGCAAATGAACTGGCGCTGGCACACGTTTGTATCTACTTGTACACAGGATGAAAAACGCAATCATAAAGGAGGCAAAGAGCTAAGCAAATGGAAAAAAGTACTATTAAACCGCGGACAAACGAGCAGATCCTTCAGACAGTGGAACTTTATACAAAACTCGGCTTCTGATATAAATTCCGCGAAAGTAGTTATTATAGAAAATGTATTTTCTGTGATCCTCAAGGCCATAATATTTTGCCATTATATATATA
>NW_017305375.1:2709811-2713859 GCF_001594115.1 Trachymyrmex septentrionalis
TATATATACACACACACACACATATATTAATTAATAGGATAAAAGATTTTTAGCAGATAATTAATATACATATTTGCCACATGTTGAATAATTTACTGTTAATGAATGTATATTAATTCACATAAAAAATATTACCTAACACATACGGTGTATCTATTACTAATAACTGTAGTTTATATATAAACTGTTTTGTTAAAATATCTAAAAATTTAGCTAGATACAGATCTGAAAATAATTTTGTTAGATCTGTTACGTCCTGTAGGCGCCACGATTCTTCTCTTTTGCAAGAACCGGCTTCACATCGCGATGATGGCATTTATGAGATTCAAGTGCAGTCTTCTGTTAATGATTTGAAAGAATTAGAGGAACTAGACAACTTCTATGAAACTCATAAATGTCAATCAACCAGGAAAGAATAACAACCATAATGCGAGGCCGGAAGCGGTAAGATTGCATATACATAAAATATATCTGTCACGCAATAGCGAATACCCAAGCACTCGAGGCTGACCAATTTCATTTTAAGTAAAAGAAAACAGGCGCCACGTCGCGCCAAATCGTAAAATGCATGGGGTAACGTTATCTCGGATCAGACTCGCGGCTGACAACGATTACCTTGCACACAATAATTCTAAGAAAAATTAACTAGATACGGTAAGCAACTGTTTACCTAGCTATATTTTTCGCGATATAACAAAACTTATCATCCATTCGTAACAATCTTCTAGTCGCCTTAAGGAAAATCGTAAATTACTTCTTTTCTTTTTGAAGCTTCGTCTAACAACGCACTCAACAACTGTAGGGCTTAAGAAAAAACGGTAGGGCTTAAGAAAAAACGTAAATCACCAGCATGACACTGCAACATAACAATTGCTCTCTAGACAAAGCAAAAGACGTCCTTTTTTGAGATATAAATAGAGGCCTGCGGAAACGCACGGGCAGAACCACAGTCTTATCAAATGATACACGTCGTGCGCAGTATTTTTGTACATTATTGTGGGCGTTGGCTTGTGATTCAATTTCGATCAACCCGTTTGCTCATTTGTGGTACTTGGATTCTGTGATAGTTGTGGCCTCTTGGTGCCAGCCTCTTGACTTTGAAGAAAATGTAAGTCAACCATTAGTAACATAATAAACTTGTAAAAACCTTCTCCGTTTTGGATCACTTTTAGAAAAAGACCAATCGCGAAAATATTATAATATATAGTATTTAGGACTATAATATAGTCCATCCAAACCATTTGTCCCCTCAATTACCTTTCCCCCCTCTCTCCATTCCTTTTCTTTCAATAGCGAATCTTAAGCGTTCATTCGTTCCAAGAATTTGTCAATTCTTTCTCTTTCAATCGCGAATCTTGAGCGCTCGTCCGCTTCAAAAATTCGTCGATTCTTTCCCTTTCAAACTTAACAATGATTTTCAATTCGCCCCAATTTTTTTTTCCCTTCCTCTGTCATAATCAATGAACTAAACTAATTCTACGCATATCGTCTCTGCACTACACATGGATACATATACACATTTATATGCAAGTCCATACGAGTGTGATCCGCGCCATACACACCTATTATATACTTACATCAAAATTCAATAAATCAGTTTAACAGTAGATAAGATTAATTCAATATAGCAATATAGCCAATTAACAACATCACTTATCTTGTAAAATTTAGTTTAATTTTTTTATGAATAAATTTAATATTTTTCTATATTTTTCTAGAAGGTAAATGAATATCTTTGCCAAGTACATTTATTTTAAAAATATCTCGTATCCCGTTCCTCACTACCTGAATTCGTAATGGACCAATCCCGGATTAAAAGGATTAAGTGTCTTGACCTAGTAGGATCAACGTTCGCACTGCTCCGAGCAGGTGTATAGGGTTCTTTTAGGACGTTGACTCATATTCCGGAGCAATAAAAAGTGCATTTGACTCTCGGGTATTCGTCTCTGTGCGTATACCTGCGAGACCGAGTCTAGAGTAGTATAATTGTCCCAATTATCTGGACTGCCTGTCCTTATTAGTGTGCTTTTGTATTTCAATAAGTCATAAAGAAAACTAGCACAAATAAATAAGAAAAATATTTGTTTTGTTAAGTGAAATTAATAATGCATACACACACACACGATACTGAAGATAATATTTTATTTTTTGAGTATTAAAGTATTTTTAATATTTTTCGAAAGATATGAGGAATTTATGTGAATCTATTAATACGTACCGCAAGATTTTAAACTTGTCCCTATTAATGGCCTTGTATTGGAGCTGAGAATGTTGTGTTATGTGAGTATTTGAAATAAATATAATTGAAATAATGATATATGTAATATTAACATGAACAATTAGCTTAAATTTATTATCTGTTTTAGTATAGTAACTATACGTTAAAAATGAGTCAAATGTGGATAGGCACACAAATTGGGGACACATTAATAGGGCCATCGCCGCTTAGAGGACTCACTAACAGGGACAAAAACATGTTTTCTATTTTTATCAAAAACATTATAAAATATTAACATTTTTTAGATTGAAGAAATATTATAAGAAAAAGAAGTAGAAAAACCGATATTGATTGCAAGCAGATAAAATTAAAGCTACAATATTTAATAATTAATTTAATAATAAGCAAATTGGATAAAAGGCACATTAATAGGAACAGTTAGCCTAAGCGTCCTTCTATACTTTCTTCATTTTCCTTTTTATTATTTCTCCGATCAACTTTCCAAGAGTTTTAACGTAACAGATCAAATAATTAGAACGCGTAAACTGGCTGATGGAACCTCAAAACTCTCCAATATTGTCCATTATGCTTGAGCGTTGTACATAATTATTTTGAAGTTTAATAAAATTATTTTTAAATCCATATTTAAACTTTTAGATGTCTCAGCAAATTCTTTCTATGTATGCTGCTTTCTAAACAACAGCAAGCAAAAAGCGAAAATTTTAACGAATTTTAAGAATTAAAAATGAAATAAAGAAAGCTTGAAATAAAACTTGATGGCTGCACTTATCGCTAAATTAGGAACCTAAATATTATATTACGACGAGAGTGCTTAAAACCACTCAAGAGCTCGCCGTCACCGACTGGGACGCGAGCGAGGTTAATCCGATCTCTGAAAAATGTATAGCCTCGTAGACTACAGGAAAACAATTTTGCGGTGCAATATGCATTATGTAAAATGTGCCGTAAATTTACCTTATATAAATTACGCTTTAAATCCCTTTACAACGGCCCAACTCTTAGCAATGCAGCGGTACGGGGAACTGTAGAACAATATAGATAAATATTGTAGCATCGTGACGATTTGCGAGGAAGGCGGGAAAGGAAATAATTTTGTTCTACCGTTAAAACGAAGCTCTCGCTTTCTCACGGTGCGTTTCTCTTTGCTCCCGACAATTAACCACGACTCTTAAGAGCGTCCTGTTTTTAAAGCAACAAACTTTCCCCTTTCCCCCTTCCCCCCTTCAGTCTGTTCATCGGCGAAATATTCGCTGGAAAATAATTATAGGTAGGCAGTAGCTTGTGCTGCAGATTACAGGACATCGTGCTTCGGTGGCACGACTGGCACAATGTCCTGTAATATTAGGTTAAGTAAAAAGTCATCGCGTTTTTTTTAGAGACATCTATCAGTAAAAACCGCAATTACTTTCTTACCAACAATATAAATATAATATATCTTGATAGAGTAAAGTTTCAGCTTTAAAAATCTCTTTTTTAAATTATACGATACGACAATTTTTAATGGAGTTATGAGCAATTAAAGTCAAAATAATTCTTTTATTTAATCCGCGATAACTCAGTAATCAAAAGTCGTAGGAATATTTAAAAAAAAACGATTTTGTAGGGAAAGTATCAAGCTTTCACGATAGGTAATCGAAAATTTTCTCAAATTCGTTTTGGACACGTTACAAATCCACAAAGTGAGAAGAAAATTTTTCGTCTTTTTCAGCTCGTAGTTTTTGGTATGTAAAAATTATCAAACTCATATAAACTTAAAAAATGTGATAAGCTTTTAAAAGTAGAGATTTCAAGCTTTAAAACCCTTTTTTT
>NW_017305375.1:2713959-2715300 GCF_001594115.1 Trachymyrmex septentrionalis
TGAATTTCATTCATTATTGACGAAGATATTGTATATACAACTTTGAGCTAAAAAATACGCGATGACTTTTTACTTAACCTAATATAAAGCGTGCTGATGTTATCGCCAGATTTAGCAATATGTTGTTTCTTGTATCAGTAAGCTCGACAAAATGTCAGACGAATCCTTTTAGATTCCGACCACGTTACGTCATTGTAATAGTATGAGTCAAACCGGAAATTATTATGACATTATTCTCCACATTATCCCTTCGCATCCCGGATAATTCTAGTTGATTGAATTCATTGGATGTGGATTAGCAAAATATCTTTGATTTATTAAATTAGAATCCGCTTAATTTGAAAAAATGATCGCAATTTTACAGGTCAAGATTTATTACGACAGAGAGATATATATAGATGGTACTGAAAAAGAAAAATAGTTCTCTGATTTTTAACTAAAATTGTGAATATTTTTATATATAGTATTATTAGTAAAAATAATAATCTATATAGAGTAGCAGTTTATAATGAAAAAAAAGATTTATAAAACGTATGTATATAATAAAAAATATATTTTTTATATATATTTACACACACACACAAAATTGGATATTCTAATAATAATAATAACAACAATAACAACCACAATATCAATAATAACAATAACAATAATAATAATCATAACCATAATAATAACAACAACAATAACCTTAACAACAACAACAATGATGATGATAATAATGATGATAATAATAACTCGCTCTTTGTAAGCGTGAGTTAAAAATGTGAAAAAAAGACTGTGACATCATATAATTCTAAACTAGTGATAGTAGCGACCGCGATTCCGGTATACACTGCATACTCGAGTTTCCGCGATAGCACTGAACACGACGTGCGACAATGAAATAAACTGCCGCTAGGTGACAAATGCTGAGAAGGAGAGACGTTTTAACCACATACTTTTCGCTTGATACCATCGGCTGCTGCAACTGTGTGCCGGTTATTGCGAGTTTCCGTAGTAAGAAGGGATGCCGATCAGCCCCGAGGGACGAAATGGAAGACGTGCCGTAAATATCGAACCGATAACACGGATTGTCGTAGTATTTTACGCATTTCTTCAAATTTACGAGTGAATTCTTTGTTTGTTATTTGTCAGATTGCTGAATTTCGGTTCTTGAAATCAGAAACATTCACCGATGCCGCGATAATAAAAGTTATTGAAAGCTTTCTTAGATTCTAAAAAAAATTGATATCTTTTTGTTTTTTGTGGCAAAACCGCAAAATTAATAGATCTTTTATATCTATAATAGATATTTTTTTCGGTTGTAATTGTTGAGTTTATATTTTTGTAACAGATGTA
>NW_017305375.1:2715400-2721090 GCF_001594115.1 Trachymyrmex septentrionalis
AAAATTTTAATATAAATATAAAAGGTGTTTTTCTTAATTCATTTTTATATGAAAAGCTAACTTTTAGTTTTTCATTATTATTAGTATATGTACCTAGATTGCTTATAATGTTTTATTGCTTATGATATTTATAGTACCATTATAGTGATACTTCTAATCTTCTGCCGGCAATATGAATTTTAACTCTTCCATCAGCAATAGAGATTTTCGAGAAACAGAACAAATTTTTTATTCTTTCGGATTATATATAAAAATCTGAAAAAACTCCGCTATACCTATTTGTCAAAGTTTTAACAACGACCTTCACTCTATCATATAGAGAACGGATTGTATTTTATTTATTTTCTGCAGATTTAAATTTATCTACCAAAACTCACAATCAGAGTATCGATACTTTTAAAAATCTCGGTTACCGACAGGGAGTTAAATAAGTAAAATTAGCTATACCTTCTCATATTATATTAAAGAGCCATGGCTTTAAAGGGCGAGTTCAAATCCTTTCAGATAAATTTTGAACGAACCTTTCAAAGTTCCGTGAAGTTTTCCGCGGCGGGAATTGCCAACGCAATGGCAAATAAGGCGAAAATTCCGATTCAGCACGTGAAAGTGGAAATCGTGAAGTCGAATCTAGCACGCATGGTAATTCGCGCGTTTCTATTATTTTAAAGGATTAATCGTCGTAGAATTCACGTCAGAATTTTAGGCTTTCGTCTCATGATTCCCGTGTAATTTGTTTCCCGACGTGAAATTAATGACTTTCGTGCTAAAGACGCTAACGACCAAAGAATTCGTCAGCACCAGTGCATTTAAGTACTGCCTCGCCGAAACGAGATTATGCATTTCTGATTTTACATTATCCAGCATATTCAGTCTTTGCATGATTTTACGTTATTCAGCATATCCAGTCTTTGCACGATTGAATTATAGCGGAATAAGGAAGTTCTCTTCTACGAAGGTTTATTCAATCGTCAAATGTTGTCGAGGATTCGTGTCGTTTGTCCAGGTTTATGGATTTAACGAGTTGAAAGCAAGTTTAAAGCGTCCTTATCTTTTTATGATGTAAAATTAGATTTTACGTCGACCATCGCGAGAAAAAAAAGTAAGTGGCCTATACTTAACGAGCTATCTTGGATGCAGACTTTTTAAATTTTAAAACTGATTAAAAAATGGTTCTCTTTTTTCGTTTCTGCGATACTTTTATTAATAATACATTTTTATTTTATTTTAATTTTATTTAAGAATAAATTAAGATATTTGATAATTTTATGCATCTTTAAATTAATATGAGATAAACATTTAGAATAGCGCACGAAATGTCATACCGAAATCATACAATTTAATTATCGTTATTTTCAGATTTTAGTAATTAATTCTGTACTAGTTATGTATTAATTTTGTTAGAAATAAATGTTATATATAGGATTGGGAAATATCTCGTTACTTCTAACGAAGTTAAAGTTACTTATTCAATAATTAAAAACTAAAATAATAATAATAATAATATCACAAATTTTAAGTTTGATCGTCGATTTGAAGAACTATTATTGCGAAAAATATTATTTGAAGTAAATGTATTTGAAATAATGCAAAAGATTACAAAAAATGAACACAAAAGTAACTGAGGAATAACAACTTACTTTTTAAGTAATTCTAAGTATATGTTATTTTTCAGAGTCGGTAACTTAATTAATTACTTGTTAAGAAAAAAATTCTATCTGTATAACATTTATAAACTTTCTCTGATTATATATAAAGCAAATGTATGACATTTATTCGTGTGCTCTGTAGATGTTGAATAATTTTGATATTAACTTGCACAAGTCTTAGGAAAACAGAGTTTACAAAGTGCTAGCTTTACAGTCAGAAATATCGTAAGCTTTCATATCACGTCACACAAAAACTGAATGCTCCGAATACCTTTTCTTTTTGTTGAATTTTTTTGTTGAATTTTTGTCCGTATGAAAGGGTCACGTAGCTCGAAGAGAATACTCGTCGTATTTCTTTGTAGGAATGTATGTATCCCAGAGAAAATTGATCTTTTATTTTGAATCGTGCTGGGAGAAGGGCGTGTATTATACGCGTCCTCGGAGACGGAAAAGAAGTAGATGCTGTAAAAGAGACTTGTGACTATGTCAGAGGAGAACAGTAACACCAAAATTTATATTTATGAGTATCCCAGTTTTCCTTTAGGAAAAAAATGGCTTATGATTGAACACATTTATATCAAATATGGAACGCTATAAACGTAATGGAGAAAAGCTTTTTCATGTGATTTCTTTCCTTTGGACAAATCCAACAATAGACATTTCCAGATTCAATCTCGAAATAATTTTCGTATAATGCGACAAATACAGATGATCGGAGAGCTGCTATTTATAATCTTCCACCATGTATACGATCGTATCAGAGTTGATAGGAGTTGACGTTAAATCGAGTTGTTTCGTTAAAATATTCAGAGACTTCGCATAAGCGTTTACGTATGTATAAGTTTGTAAACAATGGAATACATTCGTATCATATTTTATGTTGCATTCTTGATGTCAGTTATATTAATTTATTTATATGAATGTTATTCTCTGCAGTATGATTATCGTAAAAATATTTTATTTAAGGATCCGAGAAATGAATAACTCTGTGTAATATATTTGTATCATATAAATTGATAATTAACAGATGAATCAATGTTTAAATTTTAAATGTACATATGATATGTTAGCAACAAATAGAATATTTGGATACATTTATAAACGCGTTATATTCATTTATAAATTAAATAAAATCCGCGCATTCGCATGTAAATTGTGTCGTGTTTAATATTACATTTTTTTACATAAATTATTTTATTTATTTATTTATATAAATTTATTTATATGAATATTATGAACTTGATATTATTCTGGGATATTATCATAAAAGATTTAAAAATCAGAAAAACAGATAAGTGCAATAATGTAATATATCTATATTTGATATAAAATCTGTCGAGTATTGATTTATAATATAAATCAATACTCGACAGATAGGGAAGCAATGTATAAACGTATTTTGATATCTTTACTGTTGTAATTTATTGTAATATAACACAGTATTTGTAATATTATATACTTTGCTGTGTAGAAGATACCAACAGACAATGCAATTATCATTAAAGTGTAAATTAAAAGAGCAATTGACAAGTGATAAACCGACAACCATAATTGTGCATATCGAATCGTTTGAAATACGCAGGCTGTACGATCGTCTCTCAACATCAAAATAAACGTAGTAATTGACCACGTGGCAATCACTTGTTACAATACGTCACACATGTATCGTACTGATTCCTTTGATCTGTCAAAACGATAAACCATAATTAATTTCGACGATGATTATCGCTGTCTGTCGCAATCTGATTCGGGGAAGAAAGATGTTCTTAAAAAGGAAAATGGAGGAAGAATTTATGTAATAATATAAATGTCATTTTTTGTAAGCATGTCTAGGCTGCGTTCCGATATTCACTACTAGTACTGAAATCTGTAAAGCATGTAATTTGTGTATACTATAGATTTTCAATACTGGGGCGCAATTCCGTAACTGTTTTACGTGCCTATCAATAGTTGTCAGTGTCGCTGCGCAGCTTTTTCACATATAAAATATCTGCGCCGAAAATATAACGATACTAATCCCGTCCCTGGAAGTGAATATTAGAATGCAGTTCTAGCTTCTTTCCATTAGCTTTAAATTTTTTTGGGAAAGCTTTTTATAAGTTTCTTAAGAATTTACTAATAATCTTATGCACACAAATTTATAGGCACATAAAATAGATTTGAGGAAGTTTTATTACATCGATTTATTACACAGAAAGAATGATTTTCCCTGAAATATTTAAAAATTTAAAACAATATATGCAAAAGAAGGACAAAGAGCCAGTAATGTAGTAACAAACTTTAATTAAAATTCAATCATAAATTACAAAACGACAAAACAAACGTTTCGACTCCGCTCGAGTCATTTTCAATGTTGCGATAATATATTAAAACATCGCTATAAAAATATCTGTGGTATTACATTCTTCATATCGTGTAGTACCTTGCGAGTTATATCAGAATTCAAAGTAACCAGAAAAACATTTTAGAAACGTGACTGTGAACAAAATATTAATTGATACAAGCGAATTAATAATACATATATATATATATATATATATAATATAATCATGTACCTTATTAATATCGGTAAAAGTGTTGAGAGTCCATTAAAGAAGAGAGAAAACGCAGGTAGATGATAATCCATATCGCACGGTTTTTTTCAAAAATTTTTTTTTCTGATATAACTGACTCGCAAGGCACTATACGATATGAAGAATGTAATACCACAGATATTTTTATAACGATGTTTTAATATTACCGCAACATTGAAAATGATTCGAGCGGAGTCGAAACGTTTTGTCGTTTTGTAATTTATGATTGAATTTTAATTAAAGTTTTTTTATTACATTACTGGCTCTTTGCTCTTCTTTTGCATATATTGTTTTATACTTATGGAGCTTTATTATTATTTATTAATTCTAAAAATTTTGTTGGATACAGATACAAAAATAATTTTATACATAGAAAACTCATTGCATCAGCAATATTGCAAAAAATTTTTATATAATAATTATTAACACATTCGTACACATAATCATTTTGATAGTTCAACAAAATTATTTTCTTATCTATATCTATCAAAATTTTTAGATACTAAAACCGTCCTTTTTGTGTATATTTGCGAAAGTTAAAGATTTTTGATAGATTGAATTCGTTGACATACAACATTGACTAATTTGGAGGCTTCATAAAAATTGAATTATGGAGATTGAGTATCGTTGATGTTCAAAAACGGATTTGTAATATTCTGCTAATAGAAACATGCAATTTCGATGTCTCTAATATTTTCAATCTAGTTTACGTAAATTCGTAAAATAATCGCTGCATATTGCCATACCTACATGTTCAGCCATGCATCTCGTAACGTGACGATTGCAGGGAGAACTGGCGAATGCGACGTGATGCGACGCATGTGCTGATCGAGCAATCATTTGTTATCATCGATATTCCGTGTGGACGATGCAATAAAATATTTTCTCATGCATATGCATGCAGGCGATGTGATATATCCGGCAAATCGATGATGCACTGGAGGATTTTCCGCTGCGTCGCGTGCGATAAAATACATATCATCTCAGGTGCACGGGAGAATTTTGAGTGTTCTCACAGAGTCATGTTACATTTGAAATGATGGAAAACAGACAAAGAATAAATGAAACGGAATATATGTATATATACATACATATATTTGACTTTATTTTCTTATTTATTTATGTGCACATTGAAAAAAGGATTTGGTTATATTAATTGAAATTTTGACAGAAAAAAATGGAGCCATCAGAATTTTGTGATTGAATCTGATATAATTCTTTAAAATAATTAGAATTCTGATTGATATGATTAGAATCTCTTGGTACATTTTTAATCTGAAATTTTTCTCACAATCGGTGTACAATATACTTATGAACAAAATATATTGTTATATGATATATTATTAAAATAGTATATAAATGATATATATGTAACAATATATTTGATTTATAAATATATTGCACACTGAGAAAAAAAAATATATACACGCAGAAAGAACGGTTTTGCTGAAATATCTAAAAATTTAGTTAG
>NW_017305375.1:2721390-2729815 GCF_001594115.1 Trachymyrmex septentrionalis
ATATATTCACTTGTTTCTCTTAAAGATTTATTTTATTATATATAGAACTAAAGTTACGAAAGTTGAAAGCTGTACAAAGACTCTATAATCATTCTCTATAGATATTAGATACTAATCAAACTATGAATATGGAATATATTTAAATTTTGAAATTTACAGTTAAAAGCTCTGAAAGATTTCATATTCGTTATCGTAGAATATATATACGATGTCAGAAACGAGAAAATTGAAAAGAGAATAGACGAATATAATATATCGTGTTGGTTACACGAACATTAATTCCTGATAATAAAACATTTTAATTATTTGAATATGTAAAGGTACGAAATAAAAGTGCAAAAAAAATTTTAATTGGACGAAACGATGGACGAATGCAATAAACCACTTATTTTATGATTGTAGAATTTAACGAATACTTTTCGAACGTTATGATGATGTGAATCCAGCATCATGAAACCGCTGAATCAGTCACGTCCATAAATATCAAGCACGATGAAGATGATAGTAGAAAATTCGTTGAACCATTTGAATTGATACGCGTTTTAAGTAGGTTCGTCTAATGAGAAGAAAGCGAATTGGTGAAAATTGAGGCAACGTTTCGTCATATAACTGCCTGGTTTATATTCGAGGGAATATATGAGGAAGAGAGAGAGAGAGAGAGAGAGAGAGATGAAAGAGATACGTGCATATGCATGAAACATTCGTAACATAACTTGCACGACGAATCGATAGTCCATAACGGAAACGTTTGAAGGCGTAAAAGTAATTTCATATAAAACTAACGAGAGCGTCGGGTACGCGTTTCCATTCTTTTTTCTTCCTCTTTTCCGCTCGTTCAATACGTTTCCCTTTTGTTTTTCCCATTCATTAAATGGTCGTTATGGTCATTTTCCCTCTCATATTATCTTCGTCGGGCGTATGTGGACCACATGTTAACTTTTCTTACTCACGGGCTTTAAACTGCAGCCGGCGCGGCGCAATTGCCGCATTCGCTATCTTTGCTCACGCGCCTGCAGCGAATTTATTCGCGAACTACTGCACGCAGTTTGAAACTGTGCTAAGCTCGTATATCACAGGGTGCTAATATCTGAAATGTGCGCAATCTAGCGTTGCACAAATTACGAGTCGTGCACTTTAACTACTAGATTAACTACGAAAATTAATGATTTTGAATTTCACACTTTTTACACCGGTAAAAAGCTTGCCTTTAGAACGTCCGTCCGTTTGCTATTTATTGTTAGTAGAATGATTTTAGAATGTGCAACAGATTGCTCTTTAGGAGAATTTCATAAATTAAGTAAAACAAGAATTTATTTGTAATTAATGTGTGAATTAGTCTTTTATTTTTTTCTTTTAAGGTAATTAACTCATAGAAATGCCGATTTCTCGGCCGGCGAGAAAGTGTACCTCGCGGCAAAAAGAATTAAAGCGCTAATCGCTTGATATATGTTTAATTTGAGAGTTTCTTTTCCTTTTTTTTGATTGATTATATAAAACGCTTTCACCGCAAACGATGTACCGTCAACGTAAATAAATTAATATCGCTGTTCCGCGGAAGAGAACGCAAGTATCCCACGTGTTTCTGTGTTTCTTCTTCGAACTGACTCGTAGAAAATCGTCGACTGTCAGCCACAGCCACAAATCGTCGTTCCCAGGACGAATCGATCATTGACCTAAACCGGTCTTGCCGAACGAGAATCGCGAGAGAAAGGAAATAAACGAAGATCGGGATATATATCATCTGTCGACGTGGACTTTCGGAAACGGTGGATCCATTCATATCATAGCATAAGAAAACGACCGACGCGACGCGGTGAGAATCCGACGACATATGTTAATCGCGAAAGAAAGTTATTGAGTTTTTGCAAATATGCGTTATTTACATATACTAATCTCACGCGACGAATCTAAAGCGGCCCCTAAACGCTCAATATTATTGTACAATTATTTTATACATTATTTTCAATCGCATTGTGTTCAGCAGAAAAAGCAGCTTTGAAACTGTTGTAAAACAGTTTTTTGTAAACAATTGATGATTCTTATCCTTAGTTTCTTACTAAATCTAAATGTATAAACCATATTACAGAATTTTGCAACAGTTGCAAAGCTATTTTTTTCTGCTGAACACAATGATGTCCTTTTTAAACAATTTAAAACAAACAGACTCAATATAGCCTCTGGATCAATATTATTGCACAATATTAATTATCGTCTGGAAGCTGTATTAAGAGACTGTTTATTTTGAATTGAGATGATCAATAATATTGTACAATATTAATCCTCTAAGATCCGCTTAAAAGCGTTTTAGAAAACTCGTAACTGTAACACGTGCGTTGTACATTACACGATAAATTGTATAACTGCCCGTCGGGGATTAATTACATCTAAATCCAATGACTATATATTTTCTGAAGAGTTTATTTGTAACGCTGATGCGTTCCCTCTTACGAGTCTACTCACGCTGTGCCATATATTATGTCGAAAAGGTATTGTACATAAATGGAAGAAGCGCTCGCTACTACACTTTCAATGCGTCAGGATGTATGTCTTACTAAGTTGACTGTACTATATCAAGTGTACGTGATCTGCTTGCATTGACGTGTTAGATGAAAGAAGAAATTAGACATATGTGTGTGTGTATATATATATATATATTGTGTTTTTATACATAATATAATATATAATTATATATAATATGTATATAATATGTATATATATATATATATAAAATATATATAATTATATATATATAATATTGTAACATATACATGTATATAATTGTCTGGAAAATGACTTTGCTGAAGTTTATAAAAATTAAGCCAGATACAGATCTAAAAGTAACTATGTTGGACCATCAAAATAATTATGTGTAGGATACTCATGCATAATTAAAATGCTATAAAAAGTTTTGACATTTTAATAACCAGTATAAGTATTGAATATAATTATTTAGATAGTACCAACATAATTATTTTTATACCTATTTTATTAAATTTTTAGATATTTTAGAAAAATCATGTTTTTATGTGCATACATATATATAACTATATATATTTTTTTTACTAACGTTGAAAATCTTTATAAAATCTTTATAAAAAGTGATATTTATACTTTTCTGTATCTAATACAAACTGTTTAAAAAGACATATAGATTTAATATTAATTTATTTCATTTCCTTCTTGGAATATTAATCTTTTTCAGAAATGATAAAACCATGTATATTTAGATATATGACATAGCAAATATGGAAACAAAATTTTATTCTTATGACATTTACGAGTTTAAATGCAAAAATGCATTAAACTCATAAATACATTTTTGAAAAATATAAATATTTAGAGTATATTTAAAATATTCGTATTGAGCGGACCATTGTTTGTAACAAAAATTTTATTTTTGTATTGTTATACGTTTTAAAGTATATTTATGTTGCAAAATGTTTTGGTCTTTTAATTTAACACTTGTTGACCTAATATGTTGACCCGATCGAAATATATAATACATAAAAACAATCTCAGGCAAATAACACTTTTTTATTTTTATTTTACAGAATTCCTGTGTTTACACGTTGATTCTTTCAATCTTTTTGTGAGGATAGTAGAAACAATTTTTTTTTTATCTTCGATGCCCATCGATAAAATGCACGGAAATAAAACCCTGTTACTTACAATCGATTGAACATATTAACTTGATATTGAGTAATAGGAAATCTTAGCGCGAGTCAGATCTGAGATAGAACGTTTGCGAGAAGTCAGGGTGAATCGGAACAATTAGCTAGAAATCGAGTGCAATCAAGCGGAAAATTGGGACGAAAGAGAATCGCGCGCCAAACGATTTCAATTCGTCGAAATGGAAATTCTATCCGGGAAATTCTAAACTGGAATTTTGAGACATATAAAACCGCTTGTTGTCGCTTACCGCAGCTATGCTTATTTTAAATTCACAAGCAGCGGTGCATAATTTGCATCGACGTAATTATTCCACAAGCGAAATTTCGAACGAAAAGTGTTCTCTAAGTCGTAATATAAGAGGGGCGTACGACTTAATATATAATATATAATATATACATATAATATAAGCCGCGTGAGTATAGAATATAAAGTGGTTGCGCCGTATTGCATATCTAATGAATCGATAAACATCGCTCCACTTTCGAAAGTTTCCGCAGTGAGATTTCAATGTGACGTGTTACATAGATTATTGCACCCTCGAGAAACGAAACGTGGAACGATTGATCTGCCTAAAAGAGCCGCTCCATAATGTGAAATACTATTAAATATCGCGAATGTAAAGAATCATGATTTATTTATTTTCGACTTGCATATGTATTTAGTCATGAAATCTATGTAAATGTGGATTGCAAATGTGCATATAGTCTAAATTAATAGCTGTCATCAGAATTTGTCGTTGCATTTTAGGTCAAACCGTCAGAATAATGCATTGAATTATATTAACAGGACATGAAAAAGTAATATCGTTAAATGAATTTCGCATCAGAGTATTACTTTTAAAGTCATAATTACAAATAGCATATATCAGGCTATATATCCGTCCAGTACGGATAATTTTAGTGTCTATATATATATATATATATATATATATGTATGTATAATAAATTTTTAAATATATATATATATACGCAAAGATTTTGCTAAACACACACACTATTTAAAAATTTAATACGTAATATATACACGTATATACTGTTTTTATTCTGTTCTTTATTCTGTACAAAATATGCTGTTTAAATTTAAATTTTTTTAGATTGCAATTTTATTAATTAAGTTGCGAAAGTATTATGTTTAATTGAAATATTTTTTAACTGATAAAGATTAATTAAAGTTGAAATGTTATATATATTTTATTGGTTTACATGTATGTTATTGGTTGAAAAAATTATAGTCATATCTTGTTAAAGTTAACATCTATTATTTGTTTGTTATTGGCCATTATTCTCTTTTTTTTAATTTAGCTAGACGTAGATCTGAAAATAATTTTGTTAAACTGTCAAAATAATTATATAGAATTTACTAGTTGCTATAATGTCAAAATTTGTTGCAACATTGTCCATTGATATATTTGAACGTTCTATTGTAATATAATTATTTCGATAATCCAACAAAATTATTTCATGAAATTTTTAGAAATAGATTTTTAGATTTTTACTTTAGCAAAATCATTTTATACCTATCAATTGCTATAAAAAACTGAAGCGATTATTTTTTATCCATATGTCACACTGTGTAAAAAAATTGTTTCTTTGATTAAATTAATTTAGTTAGTCTTTATTTCATTTAAGTAGAATTAATTTAGTTTATCTTTCTTTCTTACATTATTTTGAAAAATGTATGTAAATATATTAATTATATTTGACTCAAATACATACATTCTCCCCAACGAAAGAAATAAAGATGAACTGAATTAATTTAGTCAAATGAACAATTTTTATTCTTAGTGCATATATTTAATCACGAAATTTTCGTAAATATCGATTAAAAATGTGCAGATTTCAAGTAATAGTAATCTTCAGATTTATTGTCACATTTTAAATTGAATCATCGGTATTTTTTATTTATATCGTATTGTAAAATACGAGAGAGTAATTTCGTGGCCGGTAAATAAATTTTACACCAAAGTTAACTTTAAAATCACAATTACAAGCGAGATACACTGAACTATATATTCGCTCATCGTAGATAATTGTAGCTCCTACCTGCGTCTACCACCATAACAAAAACAGAAGTAAAGCAACTTTATTATTTCTAAATCCCACGTTTATGCCAAGATAGTTGGATCCCGAGATGGGAAATAGCATCTGCGATAAAGAATACTAAAAGCTGTAACCACCCTTCCATGAATAACGGCAAGTTAGCGCGTCAGAACGTTCTTTTATCATGATTTTATCGTATCACGATTCTACCATAAAATGCGACAGCATAGAGACATTCAAAAGTTACGTGCCTTTACTGGGGGAAAAAAACTAGAAAGAAGAAGATTCGAAGCTCTAGAGAACATCAAAGACGTTGATCCTTGCAACGTCAACATCTTCGTAGTATCCCTGCGCTTCTTTCCACGCAAATTGATTTTTATTTATTCCTTGTCTCACTGTAGATGTGTCAATTGTGGCTGCAGCTGTTACGTAGTCGCGCTTATGATAATTTGGCTTAAGCTAACTCCAATTAAGTCTCCCCTGCCTCGCGTAAATCATCACAAACTCCAATAAGCCTCTCATTCTCACACAATCTCTCTTTGTCTTTTCGCAGAGTAACCTGACAGACGGGGAAGAAGATCTGCCTGAAGACGCTTTCTCGCTGCTGTCGGTGCTCGTAGTTGGTTCGCTAAACTTTCCATTTGATCGATCGCGAATCGCCCCTCGAAGACAGCCTCCCAAGAGTGTCTACTCTCGGAAGCTCCGATCTGGCCCCGTCCAATCATACCGGTGGTAGTCTTCGCCTTTCTCTCCCTCTTCCTAGGTTCTCTCTCGACACCTTTCCGCTACCCTTAACACTCTCTTGCTGCTTAATATAACCGATAGAATCAAATAAATTGGATGATTGGACGCGTGTCCCGAGGGCGAGTGTCGTAATTGCTGTCACATCGATACTCATCACGAACTCTAACGATGTCCTTCACACAATACTCCTGTACTACAATCTTGTAATATTTTTTTGCTAGAAATGAAAGAATTTTAATTGTGTGTAGAGACTTTTTCTAAGGTATTTCATAGATGAAAAATCAAAAGTCTAGATCTTGTCTTTAAGAACAGTATTTTTAAGATCTATCAGAATACATTGAAGTGTTGCGACAATTTATTGATAATTTATTATATATTTAAAATAAGAAATACTGATTCTTAATTTTTCCTTTCCAAGTAAAACGTTTATATAAAATCAGATATAAGATAAAATCCTTCTTAAAGAGTCGCAGGCTATGCAGAAGACTTGCCTGAAATTATAAGAGGCAGCAAGAGTTGTCCTGATCGACGTTTTAGCGTAAATTACTTTACTATGGTGCTTACGTTATCGATAAAATAAAGGTTCACGAAGCGAATTATATACTCTGCTGAATCTAGCCTTTTAAAGGGGATATGCACATGAACCAGAACGGATTTACCGGCTCTTTGTTCATTTTATTCACCCAGCTTCACCTGTATTCCATCTTTTCAACGTTCGCGCTTGTAATATATTAATTATAGAAATACATGTAACGCCAAATATTAAAAGTCAGGAGATTACGGCTACCCTCGAATTTTTCCCGATGAGTAATCGACGTCAATTTCGCCAGAAACGATTTCATTAGGACGAAGGTCAGAGCTTCCGAGATCCTTCATAAACAACATTTATTATATCGTGCAGTAAAAGTTTTAATACATATAATCTCAAAATTTCTCGGTAAAAGATATATATTCATTATACAGCCATCCAATACTAGTAGTAATATCAATATTTGCGCTGCATCAGCATGACGCGGCTCTTCTTATTCATCCTTCGATTGAATTCGATGAATAGCGACGAATCATATTTCATCGACCGACCGACACGACGTCGGATTTCTTAAAGGCCGACACGCTTCGAGGGGCGATGTGTTGTACGGTTGAACAGTAGCGTGTCCTGGCGATTCTCCGCTAGACGGATCTCCGCGATATCCGTAGGATTCCTCCTCGTGATCCTGATATTCTTCTCCGTCGCCGGCAACGTCTTGGTCTGCGTGGCGATCTACACCGACCGCGGGCTACGGAGGATCGGCAACCTCTTCCTGGCCTCCCTGGCCGTCGCCGACCTCTTCGTCGGTGGGCTGGTGATGACCTTTGCCGGGGTCAACGATCTCCTCGGCTACTGGATCTTCGGAATATGGTTCTGCGACATCTGGATCGCCTTCGATGTTATGTGCAGCACTGCCTCTATTCTGAATCTATGCGCCATATCACTCGATCGTTACATACACATCAAGGATCCTCTCAGGTGAGATCCGGTTGCGATAGATACACCGAAGAAACGATTTTGCTAAAGTATCTCAAAATTTAGGTAAGTACAGATCTGAAAATAATGTTGTTGGGAACAACCTAAATAGGGTAAGTTGATACAATTTTGACTATGGTACAATTCTGGAAGAAATAAGATTTAAATCCAAATTCTAAATTTAAGTTTGGTAATTTTGATCTCACTAAAGGAAACCATTCAAACGGGAAAAAAATAAAACTTAAATCTCAAAAAATTGAATTCAAATCTTATTTTGTTTACATAGAATTGTACCTTGTTCGAAATTGTTCCCTGTCAAAACAATTATGTCGCTCAAACTGGTTGCTATTATATAATGTTAAAAAACTTTTTACGGCATTGCTCATCATGCTTGAGTTTCCTACATAATTATTTTGATAGTCCAATAAATTTATTTTCAGATTTGTATCATATCTACTTATATATA
>NW_017305375.1:2729915-2750238 GCF_001594115.1 Trachymyrmex septentrionalis
TCAAAGAAGAATTATCGAATAATTTGTAAATTAAGAACTGTTTTTCAGTGTGGTTAAAAGACAGTTTTACAGGATAAAATTATTTCTATAATATAATTTTGCGGAAAGTTCCAAATAGTTAATAAAAATTGTTAGAAAATAATGTCAAAATTATACTTGAAAATATTTTAATCCTAAGAAATTATGTGTATAAATTTTCCCTTATAAAAATAAAAATCTGAGCATGCGAGATATATAAAGAGAGAATAACAGAAACGTCAACGAAACTTCTATAAAAACGTAAATTGGAACAGCATACAAAAAAATATTTTAAAAGGCAAACTTTTTTACGCGCTGTTCTAATTTACGCTTGCTAGAAGTTTTGTGTACGCTTCTGTTACTCTCTTCTTTCCCCGTACATTTAACTTACACTCTGATCTTTATTTTCATCAAGATTCAAAAAGATGGAAATTAGAGTTAGAGAATTAGAGAATTTAGAGTTTTAAAATAGAGATTGTGAAACGTTGTTTTAGGTACGGTCGTTGGGTGACCAGAAGAGTTGCCATTGGTGGCATCATCGTTGTATGGCTTCTAGCAGGACTCATATCCTTCGTACCGATCAGTCTAGATCTTCATAAGAATGATGATCAACCCATGTATGAAGATATAGTGGAGGTAAGGTATTTGCGAAGTTTAATTGCGTCGATTTATTAATATCAGCAGTTCAATACATATATCGATGCGGTCTGTTTAAATACATAATGGAACGATTTTCTACTGAACGAACTTCAGCTCTTGAGCAAATTGTTTTTTAATTAAAGGTTTTAATTAGTAAGTAATCCTTTCTATGAGAAATTTATAAAATACAAATTCCGTTTATTTCAATATTTGAAGTGTACATATTATTTAAAAAAAAGTTTGCAATTATAAGTATTACCCGAGATGCGTTCTACGAGATGGCGTTCACAACGCTCGTGAATATTTGTCCTTGTTTAACATTCGAGTTTAACAAACGGCAAGAATAAAATGATTCCAAAAGCGTTGCAAACACCAGTGGAATGCAGCACGGATGAAAAATTCCAAGTATTCTCTACGGTGATATCAATCATTTGAAATTAAAGTCATATCGAGTGTTATAAAAAAGAATACGTAAATGTTATTGCTTTCGAATACCCAGAGGGATTAAAAATAAATTTGTTTGATTCAACTGGATAGGTCTCTTACAATCAGAAAAATTGATGAAATTGTAATTCATTCAAATTTTGATACGCAGCATTAGAGATGATACGCACTAAGGCTGCCTTAAGAGAGTTATAATTACACTGATTATGATAGACTTATTCAGTTGTATTAAATAAATTTATTTTTAAATGTCTCGGCAAGTCAGGTTTAAATCTACATCTAATAGTGTTAGCTCCTAATACATTCAGTTTTGGTTAATGATTGCTCATGCAGTTCTTTATCAGTAAGACCCAATTTTTTATTTTGGTTTTTCATCCAATGATGCAAAAAACTACTCTCACAATTAAGTCCAATTTTTCGTTATCTGGTTAATTTGTGGTTAAGCTTAACCACAAGTTAGACTTAATTGTGAGAGTAGTTTTTTTTTTGCATCGTCGGATGGGAAAGTGTGATGTTTTCATCTATATAAAGAGTTTTTCTGTAGCTAGCTCTCTCTAAGTACGGATTTTGAAATTGTCTGTACATACGAGATACGCAATTTGAACTCATGACTTATTGGTTACGAGTTTGTCGCTCTCATACAGAGCGACAAACAATTTCTCGACATAAATAGAAATCAGTTGTTTTCACACGAAGCTAACACTTCATCCCAAAAATAAAATTTCTCCCGTCACACCGTTCGCATCTGAAACATTGCAATTTGCGCAATCTTTGCCATTTCTGTCGTTAATTATTCATCTTTTACCTTTACAGGAGCACCCTACGTGTGCCCTAGACATTACACCTACCTATGCGGTGGTGTCCTCTTGCATATCTTTCTACGTGCCCTGCATTGTAATGCTGGGTATTTATTGCAGGTAAGATCGCCCACTGCCGCCCATCACTATTCAGACGCAAATTTAATTTAACTTTTTAGTTCGCACTCTTACTATAATCGTTTGCCATAATCTCTATGAGTGACGTAGCTCGTATGACGTTTTATAAAACATGACTAGCTCCGGTAATCCGCAATCCCGAATGAGTTTGAAGATAAAAACAATGCGCGTTCGAAAAAAAGCTCGCATCTTCGTTTAAAAATCCATATAAGAGATAAATCATACACGCAACAATACCGAATACGTACCGCCAATTCGTTTAGCGGAACAATACGTCGGATGCCGAATGATAAATTTCCAAATAGGCGTTGAATCATCTCTTATCCACTTGATTTCGTTTCTTCACACAAAAATGCAATTGTATATCACCGTCAAAATTGGATGCGTTCTCTACACGGAAAGAATAGTTTATTGGAGTATATAATAATTTAGCTGAATACAGATTTAGATAGATACAGATCTGAAAATAAATTTTGTTGGACTATGAAAATAATTATATACGTTTAAACTGGTTGTTAAAGTGTCAAAACTTTTAACAGCGTCAGTTATCATGCTTGAGTTTCCTACATAATTATTTTTGGTCCAACGAAATTATTTTCAGATCTGTATCTATCTAAATCTGTATTCAGCTAAATTATTATATACTCCAATAAACTATTCTCTCTGTTGATTTTTAAATTATATTTTATATTTTTCTTTCTCCGAATAATAACTTGAAAGTAAATCAAAACGCATACAGAATACAGATTATTATACTTTGCGAATAAGGTGAATAGTTAAAATGTTTTTTTTTTTTTAATAAGTAACTTTACGCACTAAACATCGCGCGCGCTAACGCCCCTCTCCCGCTCTTTCTTACCTTTCTTTAATTTGTAAAACTTGAGAGTTTGATTTTATCTTACTTATCGTTAAACTTTTAAACTTTTATTTCAGCTTTTCAAAATTCTTTCCGTGTATAATAATAATACTAATGACTGAAAAATGTGTGAAAAGAATTTCATTCCATGCGTTAAGGAATGCTTCCTTTTCTAGGCTCTATTGCTACGCGCAGAAACACGTGAAAAGTATCCGAGCAGTGACGAAGCTGCCGGACACCTCCATGGCCAAGAGTTTTCGCTCGAAGAGCAGTCGTTGCAAGCCACCGAAGCCGCAGACGAAGACGAAGCCAACCAGCCCTTATCATGTGTCCGACCACAAGGCCGCGATCACCGTTGGTGTAATCATGGGCGTATTCCTGGTATGCTGGGTGCCCTTCTTCTGCGTCAACATTGTCGCAGCCTACTGCAAGACCTGCATATCTCACCGAGCGTTCCAGGTGCGACTTTTTGCGCAAACTGCATCCAAAGTTGTTCGTTTCAATTTAAACTTTTTTAAAACTTTTCGGAACCAATTCTTTTTTTCTCTTAAAGAAAAGATTAACTGAAAATACCAGACGATCATTATTGATTATTTCTATATTTAATTAATATTTCTTGTGTTAAAAATAGAATTTTACTTTTCAATAATTATGTCCTTTATACTGATTAATGTTTGGATTTTCACACACACTTTTTTATTTTTATAATAATTTTATCACTTAATCTTTTTAATGAATAAGAAATATTGATATTTTTAGTGTTAAATTCCGATCTACAATAGATATAGTAGACCTTTAGTCTTTTCCTTTAAGCTTCGAGCTGCTCTAAGCTCTAAACTTTACTGATCTGATCAACTCGCTTAAAGCTTAAAGAGATTACGGCTTAAGACAACACCGAAAACATTTTACTGAAAAAAAGTCACAGTTCAGAACTTAGAACAGAAGGCTAAGTGCTTACCATACCCATTGTAGATCGGGTCCAAGCAACATAGTAAGTCTTTCATTCTGAATGGATGAACCTCGAAAATATGGAAATTGCTATTATAAAATTCTTCTCTCTAAAGAAAGGTGAGAATTTTTTTCTCACGCATAAAACAATTTTTCCGATTTTCGTTGTATAAAAGTGTGTCAAAGTCGTATTTTCTTTCCAAACAGGTTCTCACGTGGCTCGGTTACAGTAACTCGGCCTTCAACCCGATAATCTACAGCATTTTCAACACTGAATTCCGGGAGGCGTTCAAAAGGATCCTCACGAAGGGGGCACGCGCGCGAGGCAATCAGCCATCGATCAGCGAGTGCGGCGAATTCCGTTCAGTGGTGGTGCAGAAGCGGAACGGTTCCATGGTCGAGTGTAACATCAGTCCGAGATCGAGCGCAGACAGCTGCCAGGTCGGCGTCATGGCTCAACGACATCGCGACACCATCGTCAGTGCCATATAAAGCGAGCTTGTCTTTCGACTTTCTCGGTCACTTTAAACAATTTCTTTCCTGGATCTCGCTCTCGCTGCTCGCCTTTGAAGTCGTCGCGATCGTGCTTCATTACTCGTCGATCTCGTTGAAAAATTTGCGAATCTGGAGACACCGACATCATCCCGACAGAGAATAACGACATTAACGCGCGAATTAAAATACGCTTCGTGCAAGAGGAATTCGTTCTTCATAGTGGCATATTAAACTTCCGCGATCTTCCGCGAACATACGAAATAATTTTATTTTAGCATTTAGATTTACATTCTTTGTTTGCTGTTTTAAAATTGGTTTCGAATTCGCAGTGAAAACCGTCGTGAAAACACATCGATGGCAGATTGCACGATTTCTAATAGAACGATATCGCTTATTGTTATTGTTTCGTACGAACTTGCAATGTATGTACATACAATCAGCATCGCCTGTACCAACAAGCACAGTTTACTCTCGCGTACTAAAGTTTAGTATTTGCATCCGCAAAGGAATGAACGCCAAACCGCCTGCCTGCTCAAAGGAAAACTGCAGCTGCAGTTGCAACGATGTCGTGCTCTGGCTATATACAATCGCGTAAAATAAGCATAACTGAGGATGTGGATAATACTCTCTGCTATATTGAATTTCTCCTCACGTAATATCAATCAATGTTCTAGTTAGTCGTTAATTTAACCCGAGAATTCTCTTGGACCAATAGAATACGCGTTGCTCGTATTTCTTCGACATCAGATTTTACAAAAGCAATATTAGTAAATGCAGGAACAGGATGTAAATCGAGACGTTTGCCAAATATTAAACAGAGTGTTTGCTAAAATCTTGTAAAAAAATGTTTCCTGAGAATTCCTGGATATTTTCTAGATATTTTTATTCATAATTTCTGATAAAAAATTAGAGAGTTTAATACAATTTTGAAATAAATTGTTGTGCAAAGAAACAAACTATATTTTGAAAATTAGTAGAAGTCAGGGATTCTATGAGACTATATCTTTCGTTGTCTACAATTAGAGCCGCAGAAAAGAGTAAGTTACTCTTCTCTACCGAATATTGTTTTCTACTTTGATTTTTTTTTAATTTTATATAAATTTGCAACACACGAAAATTTACGTAAAATATACGTAAATTCCTTTTTTTTTTCTTAGTCCTGGTTTTTGTTGCTGATAGGCTTTGTAACAGCAGTTTTGCTGGTGCCTAATCATTTGCAAGCTACTACAGTTTATTATACTATATTTTATGTTTATGATTCTGTTAATATGTAGTCTTTTCATAGAGCTTTGCAATAAAGTAAATTAAATTAAATTAAATATATATATGATGGCATATATTAGAGAGGGAAAGTTTCCGCGTATTTTTGATAATTTTTCTTTATTAAAGTAAGATGAATGGTACAATGTAGGTTAGTCAAAGTATTTGCCATCGTTTTCTATCACCTTTGTCCACCGTTTAGGCAGTATACGAATACCATATTGAAAATCCCCCTTCAACGCATGCATATAATCGATATGCGCGGAAATTTTCCCTACAATCTAACACATTAGGCCTGTTCTTCTTAGCTAAACCTTTTGCACCAATTCATCTTTCTTCCTTTTCTCTCCAGGAGGAAAGAAGTGAAAGAAAGATGAATTGCAAAAATTCAGCTAAGGAATAGGCCTATTATTACTAATCGATTATCAACATTTTGTATTAGCAAGAAAAAATAATCAAAGAAATAACGTTTTCAGAAAGACAGAATTTAAATTTAAAATTAAATTTCCCTGAGTAGATACCAATAAAATTTCATGAAAATCCTTGATTTTTAAAAGTAAAAAAAAAATCCCGTGAAAATTTTAGATTTTCCAGGTTTTTTCAGATAGTAAACATCTTTTACAAATGAACACTTCGTACATCGTGTTTCTACCTCTACGGCCATCGTCACGATTTGATTAACCAATGATGATTGTGATTAGTAACGCGTGGATTTCTTCGAAGTGCGATATTTTCATTGTAATGCATTTTGCGCATTCGAACGATAGAGGAATATCTCTTTTTTTTTATAGCAAAAGAGTGAAGGCTGTGGTGTTCGACCATATAAGTACGGCATTTTGCGAAGACATCAATTATTGTAATTAAGACAATCACCGGAATCACTTCAAAACATATCCCGAAGACATAGTCCACCATGAAATCGTAGTGTTGTCTTCTTCTTTTGTTTCTTCATTCATTTTCCTTTTTTTTTAAGCGACGACAAGCGTAGAGTGGGATTTATCAATTAATAGAAGAATCCAAGTGTAGCACTTAGGATACTAATCTCATCAAGCAATCTCTTTAATGGAGCAACGTCGATAGCAATGTCGATAGCCAATCTACAATATTAAAAGCTGGATGTTACTCAAAAATACTGATATGTTTCTAAATAGTAACGTCTATCGAAAGTCATGGGAAATATATATATAAATATATATAAAAAGAAAAAACTTAATAGCAATAGGTCAGCGCACCGGCGTGCACAATACGCCGTGCAGTGAACTATAGAATTCATTTTCCATTCTGTAAATAGTCATTTAATTATTTTTCTATTTGACGGGCGCAAAAAGAGACACATAGCAAGATACTCGTTAAAATGCGAGATCTCGTGTAATGGGCGTGCTCATCGAATGTACGCAAAGTCGTCGTCGAGCACCCGTCGAATCTCAATTCAATTCTGCATCACATATCCGAGTGGAAGGAAGTAGTCACGAGCCAATTTGGCATTCGCGAGGATCCGTCGAGCTTCCTTGGTACATCTATATTTACGATACAAGGCGCATTGCGATCCGGCACGAGAGGAAATAAAAGAGAATGTACGAATGCATAAGTTATAGACTATAGGAATGGTTGAAACTCTCCAACCGGCAGGATTTGTGCGCAATGTTGATGTATACTACTGATATATTTGAATGACCGTTCTCTGTAAATATATTAGACTAAGACTTCGACAAAAGAAAATCTGACTCGTTACTTTTTATTGATTTCCTCTCCCTTCCAATTCCTACGTTCCATCGAAGCATAAACAATAAACGCTGAAAAAAAAGGTATTCTTATTACATACATTCATGGGATATGAAATTTAATTTGTCTTGAAATGATTTGAAATTAACAAGTATTTATAATTAATATTTCATTCAACTACTACTTCTACAAACTCAAATTCTTAAATGTTTTCTTGTTATAATTCGATATGTGTGTGTGTGTGTGTGTGTGTGTGTATGTGTGTGTGTGTGTGTGTGTGTGCGTGCGTGCGTGTGCGCGCGCGTGCGTGCGTGTGTGTGTATAATATTTAGATTTTAATTATTATCATTCATAATTTACTTCAGTGCCACATTAATTTAACACTATCCCCCAACTATAAGCAAATTAGCTAGTGTCAATTGATAGATTTTGCATATTCCGAAACAAATTGTTGCACACACTTGTAAACAATGAGCAAACGAATGAGCTATAAGATGCATTCGAGGAGATGCTATTAGCGCTATTCATGTCATTGTGTTCTTGTTTTACGTCTAATAAACGATGAAGATAATTTTTAAAAAAATTGAAGAGCCATCTTCTCACGGATCGAGTATATACCATACTAAAAAGATGTTTAAAGATTATAATTTTTATTATTAAATTTTGTCTAATTGTTTTGAAGTTTTTATATATAAAAATTAGTACACTCTTCCTTCGCGCGATTTTGTAATCAATACACAAATAATATAAGATATGTAAATATTTATTGACTTCTTATTTTCTTAAACAATAGCAAATTATTATGTTCGATATGCCTTTCTTTTAAACTATTGTTGTTGAAAAATTCAGGCGCAGTATTCGCCCACGTGCGATTCTCCTTCGGAATATTTAGAAAATCGAGCAAACTACTGCTCAATCTTGGTATAATAGGATATAATATTAAAGCACCTATTCTACTACTTTCTAGAGCAAGCGATATAACGGCTTTAAGTTCCTTGATCGAATCTGCATTGTCGACTTGTTTCCTCAGCTGCCAAGGTTCATGATACGTCACCATCTTATTTGCGCAATAAAGCATATTCATGACCGCATCCACGACATGATGTAAGTTATATTCCTCGTAACTTTTGCGTGCTTTTCTGCCCACGGATTTTAAACTCTCTCTGGTTTCATCGGCAACCTGAGACTGCAACACGTTCCAATATCTTGCAGGATTAGGGAACTCTTTGGATGGATTGACTGTTTTACCCACGCAACGATTGACTAGATTGCCCAATGTATCCGCCAATTCGGAGTTCAATATATTAACAATTTTGGTTGAATTATAATCTACAAATATAGATTTTTTAAATTTGATGCAAATGATATGTAATAAGTGAATGCATGATTTATCTTACTTGCGTCGTTTTGTGGTATCGCTTCTCTCAGAATGAAGTATCGTAATCCTTCTTCTGAATAATCACTTGCAGCTTCAAATGGCGAAATTACATTTCCTTTTGACTTCGACATTTTTTTATGATCAATAGTCCAATGAGCGTGACACAGTAACGTCTTTGGAGGCTCGAGACCTGCCGCTATTAAGAATGCTGGCCAATAGATACCGTGAAACTTCAAAATATCTTTCCCAATGATCTATATCAATAATTTTCTTTGATATATTTTAATCTGACAATTTTCATATAATATTATTAGCCAAGAATTATGATCCATACTTGAATAGTGGGCGGCCAAAGTTCTTTATATGATTCATTTGGATATCCTAAGACCGTTAAATAATTTACTAAGGCATCCAGCCATACATATATCGAGTGAGACTTATCGCATGGGGAAGGTATAGCCCATGGCACTTTGTTTCTGATTCGAGTAATGCTTAAGTCTTGTAAACATGCACCTTCGTCTATCCACTGGGATAATGTTTTGTGATACAGCGCTGGTCTAACTGTGTTTTCTACAAAAGATCTGAAATTTACAATTTGCAATCTTAAAAGAAAGAGAAATAATGACTGCGTTTAGTAATTTCTTAGTATAATTGATTCTTGTCGTTAGTTTCTCGATGAATCTGAATGTCACTAATCCATATTAAATAATTACTAAGCGCTCACTGATAAGTTTTCTCTACTGAACGCAGTCAATGAATTAAATTAAGATTTAACATCTTTTTATACCATCTTTGAGCCAGTACTTGAGATCGTTCTGAAATGCACTAAGTCGGAACTTGTAATTTTCTTCCTCAGTCCATTCTACTATATTTCCCGATTCCGCGGAGACTTTGATTACTTTTCCGCTCGAATCTCTCTGTTCCACCAATTCTGTATTACAGAGGAATGCTTCGTCCGATACACAATACCATCCCGAATACTTTCCCAGATAGATATGTCCTCTTTCTTCTAATCGTTTCTGAAAGTGTTCAGTTTTCTAATGTGAGTTACAAAATATCACAAATATATATAAGATTCGACATTCAAAAATAAATTTGCTCTAAGAACCCAAAAATGATACACTGCATCACAATGCTGCTTTTCTGTGGTTCTAATGAAACGCGAATAATCCACTTCAAACCTATCGCACATTTCCCTGAATTGTTGCGAAATTCTTGTACAGTACTCGAGATTCGGTAGATCAGCTGTAGCTGCAGCGTTTTTAATCTTGTTACCGTGTTCGTCGGTGCCAGTGGTAAAAAATGTTTGGTGACCTAACATATTGTTGTATCGAACAATGGCATCGGCTAAAACTGCGCTATATAAATGTCCAATATGAGGACCTAACATACAAAATATATATATTTATAATTTTCTTATCATAATAATTTAGATTAATGACAGGAATTTTTAATTCAAAAAAGTTACGTACCAGCATTTACATAAAAAATCGGCGTAGTAATGTACTTATTTTGAGATGAATCTTTTGCATAGTGCCTCTTTATTGTTTGACTCCAAGACGACCGCATATTTTTTAATAAGAATGAAAATGTCGCCGATTTCGAGGGCTTTGTAATTACGTGTCTAACTGAAATTTAAATTTATTATTATTATTATTTGAACAATTAGCATTTAGAAATTTTTAGACAAAAAAGTAAAACAAAATATATTTTTCATAATATTAAAATTATGTTTTATGTTGCACGATTATTTTACAAGATAGACATAAACATTTTTCATGAATTTATGGAAAAAATGATAGGCTCGTCGTCTTAAAAACATTTATTATATTTTTTACTAATTCCTTATACATACAGTTATAATTTACATTAAATAATTTCTTATTTCTATCTCTTCGTCTCAACATTATTCAACTCTAAAGATATTGTTTCTAATTGAGCTATAAGATCCATGTGCTTAAATTCGTCGGGTCTATTGGTAAACGTTTCAAGTAACTGTAATCTGTGTTCATGATCATTGCAATAATATAACTGCAATTCATTAGCCAGACATTGTGCCTCTTGCACTCGTAGTAATTTTGTATCAAATTCTCCACGCATGAGTATAATGCCTTTATCCTCTCTCAATTCAGTGTAGTGTATCATAGTCAAACACTCAGGTGCATTTTCCTTGTGAGTCTGGTACCATAAGAGCGGAGTCATGTGCACTTCTGAGCCATAGAATTGGCATATTATAAATTCATAGCCTTCTTCTCTTGGTAAAGGTAAGAGGAAGGTGGAGTACTGCTTGCCACGTGCAAACATTTTATCGTACTGCTCGGGCGTCATCGTACCACAGATACAATCCTTCTGTTTGTGATACTTATTCCATATTTCTATAATTTCTTCTTTCGATTTATCTTTTATCATATCAATTTTCATTATGCTATCCAAACGTGTTTCTTTCGTCTGCATACCAGGTTCCAAAGCTGGCTTTGCCTCAGTTTGGTAGAAATTCGCAGCTTTCTCATGTTTCTCTTTAACAACAATGATTTGATCCTTCATCACAATAATTCTTTTTATGTAAAAATTAGTATTCTTAGCATTGATATATCATAAAAACCATAATATCCAAATATTTTCTGTTATTAATGATAAATTCAGTCGCTCCCATTGTATTAGTGCACATTAAAGGTTGTTTATGGCTACTTTTCTTTTAGGAAATATACAGTCAAAACGAGTGTGTTTCTAACTTTGTTATTCATTCAATGTTAAAAATAGAATGACGTTTATATCAACTGTATCTTCTAAAAGGATAATAATCTTAGATATAAAATATCTAAATACAGGTGGTATAATATAATCAACTTTAACAATGCAATAATATATTACATATTCTTTGTTAAATAACATAACAATATCATTATTTAATTATTTAAAATTAAAATATTAAAATATTTTACGTTTAATTTTGCTAATTTTGTGTTGTATTTCATGTAGCGGCTTTCAGTAGCACTAATCTGGGGTCTGTTTTCTATGGCTGAGCTAGTGTATATTTTTTTAACTTAAAGTAAGAAAGATATATGTTTGATATTTATCAAAAGCAAAAAAGAGAGTTCAGTCTAATGCAGGAACAGAAAACAAACCACTAATCTAATGCAAGTGACTGAATTTGCTGTAATACATCTATATATATATAGATATATTACAGTATATATAGATAGGAATGCATTTGCGGAACATGAATATTTATAGTCAAGTTCATAATTGATAGATAATCGTTGCAGGAAACAATGTTGACAGAAACAGCAGTCTTGTATGTCTCGCGAAGATCATATACCTTGCTTCTCATGTATTTTCTTCTCCTGCTGTTCGACGCGCTGCAGAAACTCCTCCGGGCTGGTCTGCTGCAGTTTCGCAATTTTCTGAGCGTATTTGTCATAGTAGGGATTCCTCTGTAATTCTTCCAGAACCTTTTCAAGTCTCGCCCGGCTCGTCATCACGTACCTCTCGTTGCTTGTCCTTGCCGTTATGCGACTACTCTTTAGATGCCTGGCCAAGCGCGTCGCGTTTCGCAGTAAAACGCTTGCCATGAATATCCACTGTTGAAGTTGTCGAACACGTATCAAGCCAGCTGAAACTGCGAAAGTAGCACGTTGCGTCGTCGCGCCGTCACGCGTGAAGTCGGTTAATGATCCAGATGTCGCCTCCGACGTTTTAAATCTCCTCGTCCCAACAAACGTGCATCGTTCCGTTTTCCTTCATTATCGCAGGGACGCTGAAATTATCGTCGTCATGATTGAACGATTCTGTAACCGATGGCGACGATGACGATGACGATTTTTAAATGTTCAAACAATAGCTTGTAAAGATATGGATAAGTAGCACGAGGTTCCGGTACGACAGTATCGTAGCTATGTGGAAAAGACACCCTTGACCCACATTGTTCTGGAGATTTGCCTATCGCCGAACTACAAGGAGTTTATCGAAGATACATAAATCATCTAGAGCCTTTCGCATTCGCCGTTTGAAATTTCATGTTGGTTTCGCACAGCGTCAGCCGTGAATAGTTTCAAACAGAACAACAAGTCACGATAATGTCGAAATGACGTTAAATGAAACGGGAATGATTGAAAAATGACTTTTAATGACCATTTTAGAGTCATTTTGACATCATAATGACTATTGTTCTACTTGGGATCGATTTGTTCCTCGAAGCTTTCACGAATATTAAAGATATTGATTCAATACATAATGTTGAAAATCAAAACTTATAATATCCGATACGTAATGTAGAAAAAAAAAAGTAAAATTGGCTATATTCAGTAAAAAAAAGTAACTTTATAACTTTTGTAAGATTTTTCTTCAATATATGGTTTATCCATTTAGAAAGGAACCAATTCCTTGATGAAAATTTTTCTTAGATTTTTTTCAGACATTATAGGACAAGAAATCTTGAAAATCTTAAAATATTTCAGGAATAAATATATAAAAATTTCTATGAAAAAAATTGGACTTTCTCATCAGTATTTTTGACAAGTGTTTCAATAATTTGTATAAAAGAGTGAGAAAATTTTCACCAGGAAAGGATAAAAAACAATTATACTAAAATATTTTATAACAGTTACAAAGCCTGCTTCTTCTGTTGAAGAACTAACTTAATTGTACTTTGTTGTTTAACGCATTACAATTATAAGTACAAAATTGGCAAAAATAAAAATCCGTTTTGTGTTCCAACGTTCGCAAGCGTTTGTCCTTGTTTAACATTTGATAAATAACAAGGATAAAATTATGCGAAAAATTGCGAGCGTCAAGTAGAATGTAGTTTTGGCGATACATTCGGTACCCCCGTTATTCGGCGCCCGCGTCGCGCGCCGCCTCGCTACGGGCCTGAGTCCGAGTTACCGCGGTATCAAGCGAGCAACTTCACGCGGCTGTACTCCGAGATACGTGGAATGCGGACGCTCGAACACGACGCAATCGCACACGAAAAAGTCACCCCGATTATCGGCGATTTCGCGCGTGGAATCGTCGCGGCGCCTACGTACGGGCGTCGCGCGGCGTCGTGCAGGTGAAGTGACTCCATTGAGCGGCAGTGTGGCCTACCCCCGCCGTCTCCCGCGCCGTCGATCGGTGACGCACGCTTCCGGGAACCATCAGTCGCTGTTCTTCGTGCCTACGGCGAGAGGGAAAATGTCGGCGCGCTGTCGATGGGGCTTGTCGTGCCGCCAGTGAACAGCCCGAACGTGACACGTTAGAACGACTTTATCGCGGTCCCGGTGATCCTCACTGGCCGAAATCCGGCTCGTAAAGTCTCCCCATACGCCACGGTCGTTTGCGTACCCTCGATTTGGCTCGACCTTCGCGCGTGAAAGAAAGAAAGAAAGAAAGAGAGAGAGAGAGAGAAAAGGGAGCCAGCAAGGAAGAGAGACGGAGAGAGGGTGAGAGATATCGTGGGACGGTTAGGGATCGAGCGAAAGACGTCGGGAGAAAGAGGACGTAGGGCAGGTGCAAAACCACACCGTATAGAAATCTCCGCGTAAGGTAGCGTAAGGAAAAAGCCAGACGGAGTGGAGGTGAGAGAGAAGGCGTACGGAGCAGTGTGAGCAGTGACATGGCGTCGTTGGCGATGTCAATAGCGAAGAGTGAATTCATCGTGGGTGGCAAGTATAGGTTGATGAGGAAGATCGGTTCGGGCTCCTTTGGCGACATTTATCTCGGCATTAACATCTCCAATGGCGAGGTAAGCCAACCCCAGGCGTCCCTCTCGGCCGACCTGCACGACCCACTGCTGGACTGCTGCTTGCCAAGCAGCCAGCTCTGTTTCCTCTCTTCTGTTCGCGTTTCCCATTTCCCGTTTCTCGGCCCGACTCGTCTCGTCTCGCGAAACCCGATCGCGAGTCTTCCTATCATTCGTGCCGACTATCGTCCAGCACGGTCCAAATCGGATGAGACGAGACGCGAACGGCGCCGCGACATGTCGATCGCGATATCTATGTCGAGACAGAAGAATCATCCTCCTGACCGTCAATATCCGTCGTGGTGATCATGATCGATGAGTTCGAGGACCGTTCGCATCGCGAGTTCATCCGCCGTCGATGATTGTTCCGCGGAAAACTCGCTACGAATACATCGCGAATGACGTATGTTATACATATGTATGTCTTGGACGCAGTTGAGATAAATATAAGCTGACGCTTGTCAACATTATCAAAATCTCAAATGCGCACATATTTAGCAAATACTCGTGAAAGTGACATAATCTCTTATTTGGATTCATTGGGATTAACAATAAATTAAATGGAAGTTAAATGGTCACGGTTTGATCAATTAATTCCATATTCCTAATAGATTAGTTTCACAGATAAAGAAATATTATACTAAGAATGAAGTAAACAATGACGGGGCAATTGACCCTTGTCCCATTTGTTTTGTAAATTGTTTCCTTTTTGATGATACTGTTAGTATATTGTGTTTTATTTAAATATGATGATATATCTCATAGTATAAGTAATATATGAAAATAATAATGACCCTGCTATGATACAATGACAGCGTATAAATAATAATGAATAAGAAATAGAATTTAAGTAGGATTTAGATAAAAATGGAGTTGAAGAAGAATTTGTACATAAACATACATTTTAGTTCTTACAGTTATTAAAAGGGATTTACTTTTCATCTTCTATTTTGCTAATATTTTCAATTTTTTGGAATGCTGTCTATTGTTATTTCTGTAACTCAAATATAGACAGTGCTTAAGAAACAAAGGAAAGTCAGAAAATAGTAGGAAAAAAACCATAACATATACTGTGTTCCAAAATTCATTGCCAGTGCTGAAGTTTATATTATGTACACTAATTTTTTAGCACTGACAGTGAATTTTGAAACAAATAATATTATATTATTCCATTTATTTGCATTTATTTGATCTTCATGTTAAATAAGGCTTTATAATGCAATTTGATAACATAATATATTACACATAACATATAATATGTTTTTATTTCAGGAAGTTGCTGTTAAGTTGGAGAACATGCGAGCCCGACATCCACAGCTTTTATATGAATCAAAGCTGTACAAAATATTACATGGTGGTATAGGAATACCACACATACGTTGGTAATTATCATATTTAATTTTTTGCTTATGTATTATATTTAGTTGTTATATCCATCATGTAATAATAAAATAATTTGTTAATAAATTATAATGAGATTTATATAAGTTGAAATTATACAATGAGATTATATTAATTGAAAGTTAGTATTAGAATCAGACAGCCAATTGACAAGAATTTTCCTATCTTTAGGTATGGTCAAGAACGTGAATATAATGTTCTTGTTATGGATCTTCTTGGACCATCTCTGGAAGACCTTTTCACTTTCTGTTCAAGAAGGTTTACAATCAAGACAGTCTTAATGTTGGCAGATCAGATGATTGGTAGGATTGAGTATGTTCATTGCAAACATTTCATTCACAGAGATATAAAACCAGATAATTTTTTAATGGGAATTGGGCGACATTGTAATAAGGTACGCATTTTAATATTTCGTCATTTCTTCAATATAATATATCAGAATATAAAACATCATACATCAATACTAAATTACGTTTCAGTTATTCCTCATCGATTTTGGATTGGCTAAAAAGTATAGGGATAGTCGCACAAGACTGCATATAATATATCGAGAAGATAAAAATTTAACAGGTACTGCAAGGTATGCTTCTATCAATGCGCATCTTGGAATTGAGCAAAGTCGTCGCGACGACATGGAATCACTTGGCTATGTTCTTATGTACTTTAATCGAGGATCGTTACCGTGGCAAGGTCTCAAAGCTGCGACAAAGAAGCAGAAATATGAGAAAATTAGTGAGAAAAAAATGTCCACGCCAGTAGAAGTCTTATGCAAGGTACTCTAAAGAACTTTTTCTTATTGTTTTTGTGTCATTACATATACATCCTTGATATAAAAATTATCATTTTTCAGGGATTTCCCGCCGAATTTGCAATGTATTTAAATTATACGCGAGGTCTACGCTTTGAAGAAAGCCCGGACTACATGTATTTACGCCAACTTTTCCGCATACTTTTCCGTACATTGAATCACCAATATGATTACACATTTGATTGGACGATGTTGAAGCAAAAAGCAGCAAGTAGTAATATTAGCGGTGGAGTATCAACAGCTGGACCAGGTCTCTCTCAAGGTGCTCAAGGTGCTCAAGGGCAAGGACAAGGCCAAGGTCAAGCACCTACTCAGGCCACCGCTCAATCAGGTGCAATGAAAATTTTTGGAATTAATTTTTCGCAGCATGTTCACGTGTAGTTTATAGATTTCTTTAACAATTAATGTACAGCTCATGTCGTCACTTCATATTCAGCCGTAACAATCATAATGGGGTTATACTCTAAATTATTGAAACTTCCCAAACTACTATTCTGTATCATCTGTCGTTAACTCGGAATTTTTTGGTTATGTTGTTTATATAAATTATCATTTTTTAACAGCCAATTTCAACCTTAAAAGATGGTTGGAGTCCACAAAACTCAACATATCGATTGGCACAAATCATTCTTCCAAGAAGCAATAACTCTGGAGCTTCTTAAATGCTTTTTCCTTCTTCTCCTATGAGAAAATTGGCCCGGCAAAAAATTTTCGGAGAAAAGATTTTCTTTACTATTTACTAATAATAATGACTGAAACACTAATGGAAATATAAGTATGCTTATTTGCTAATTAACATTCACTTAATGATTAATTCTGTCTCATAATGAATATATGGACCTAAGCAAAAGCTATTGCAAAATTTTCTCTTATATCAAAATTTTTCAAAGATATACGGAAACTCACATATTTCTCATCTTTTTACAGAGACTCACGTTACTTCTCTTTTAACGTTCGTATTTTCATGACATTTTCATAATTAAATTTTTCAGATTTTGTGTTTGTTTTTTGAAAATATTGTTGAATGATTTGAAGCACAATGTATCTAAATTTAATATTAAATGTTTTTTTTTTTTTTTTTTTTTTTAATATTTTGTATGCATTAAACTTACAGAATTTGTGTATTTATATCTTTCCGTCTATTATTAGTTTAATTAAGTAAACTTATATTTCAATATCTATTCTTCTACTGAATTTTAAATCAGTAGTGGTAATGTTTCTTGCGTATAATTATACGCAAGAAATTATATGAAAAGTAAAAAATAAATTACACATTTGTACATTTTACTATCATATAATACAAACAACGAGCGGAGTAACGTCAATTCAAAGGGAAAATTACATTTGCATTATTCACAAACATATTATCTATAGCAAAATTAAAGAAAAATATGATAATTATTTTCTATAATTTCAAAATCGGTTTTATTTGTTCCAGGAGCGCGCTAAGACTATAACTCTTCATTGTAGCAACAATCTTGATTGCGATCACTAAAGTGTTTCAAAGTGAGGTACCGAATTTCTTACAGAAGTTATCATTCAAAGAGTCATATCAGTCAACACTCTAATTTCATGCAAAGAGAGAACGTGATGTAAACTTCAAATGCCAGCATTCGCGTATATGCAACAAGAGAACATGGCTGTATCACATATTTACTGAATCATATGAGATGTTGTAACATTGGCAACTTAGAGTTTCGGCTGATTGAACTTTTTGGATTTTGAAATCCGAGTGAGAGACCAGCCAGCCAAAAAATGGCTTGTTCTTATTTTGTTATTACGTATTTAATTTACCATTGGTAATCATTGAAAATAAAGGTTTTGTTGCCCTGAGGAAGATTATAAGGGAGTAAACATATATTGGGCTTGAATGGGTTATTTAATTCGCGAAAATGTGCAACTTTCATGGAGAGAAAGAGAGGATGTTCAGACCATTCTCGGATGCTCGCGTTAATTTGCGAAGCGTGTGGTTTCAAATTTTATATCTATTCTACAAACAAGAAAAGAGAGATTCACAGAAAAATATGTGAGTGTTTTTGTGAGAGTATGAGTATTACTGTGCAAACTGATATTCTGCTTCCTAAATTTTGTTTTGTCTTCAATATATAGTGTGATCATACTAGAGTATGTGGAATGTTGAGAAAGTGTTAATATTTTTCTTATCAAGAATAATATGTCAATGGTATCAAAAGTATTGCACACTTTTGATACGTTTGACCGGAATAATTTTTTTTTATATAAATGAACGATTACGCCTCTTTCCGATATAATATTGACAAGTTAAAGTAATATTAAAGATACCTTAATGTTAAGGCAACACTCTTAATTGTTAAGTATGTACCGTGCTGTATTGAGTAACGAGTACATCGAGAAATGAACAAACGACTAACGATTCTATTGTAGAAATATCCCTCGATTTACTCTCTTTCTGTCTGTGAATATGAGTCGCAGAAATAAAAAAAAGTCGCTGAAGAAGAAGAGGAAGAAAAGAAGAAATTTTTAAGTGGGAAGTAGTTACAAGCTTACTTTCATTTAGATAATGTTTTAAAAAGTTATCTTGTTCGGAAAGTATTCCTGTAACAGATTCTAGCTGGATAATTCTTCCGTATATAGTTTTAATAGCCGAGACTGTGCAGTAGCTATTTCACGTGCTGTTGCTTCAAGATTAAGTTTAATATTTTGTATACACTTTAAAGGACTTCATACTTCATCATGACCAACGTTCTTCGTACATGCATATACATACATACCGAGAGAAGTTGCCTCGAAACAGTCAGAAATACTTATTGATATCGGCAATTGCTAAAGAACTATTGTTTCTATTCATATCGTTTAAGATTTTAGTTGTATTATTCGTTCTATAGTTGCTAAACTCTTCACGTCCATGTTCTGCGAGCATTAGTTTCAAAAAAAAAAAAATGTTATAATCATACACCCTTAACAAATAATACTAGCGTGCGTTACACGTCCTCGTCGTGGAAGGTACTACCAGTCGTCCGGTCAGCTTTAAGTACAATTGCAATGATAAATTCAACTGAAATCTTAAAGCTTATATCTGAAGACGCGGATTATTGCTGCCTGGCGGACACTTTTGAAAATATGGAAAAAGATATAACCAATAACCATCCTCGATTGAATGCGTGGTTAATTATTATTATTATTATGAAGGGAATAAATGAGTGTAAAAGTGCGTATTACCATGTGAGAATGAATGAGCGAGTAAGTTAATGAAATAACTAACGATATATGCACTTAAGTACTATCCGCTATGTGTATGTGGGTATATATATACACGTGCATTGGATCGCAAAATGTATATACATATGCACATATACATGTCTGTATGTATAATAAAATTGTGACAGTAATTAAGGCATACCTTATTTCATAAATATTTGAGGAAATACATCAACGGTTTACTGCTCCTTTTATCTCTACAAATAAAAAAAATTGAAATATTGTACTATAAATTTCTGTTTCATTAAATGTTAATCTTGCTGATAATTTACAAGATTCGGCTGTTGTGTATAACATATAGCAACAGTAAAAGTATGTGATGTTTGGTCAAGGTAGGTGGCGTACAACTCTACAAGTCCACACCACTTTCTATTATTGTAATACCATCACTGTTTAGGGTGTACATACATACAAGACATTTATGTAAATATTTTTAGACCATATATTTGACAATTCTTAAAGA
>NW_017305375.1:2750338-2770624 GCF_001594115.1 Trachymyrmex septentrionalis
CGTAAAGAACATTGAAAAGAAGAGCCTCCCAGCTGCGATGCGCCGGTCATCGCACTGTAGCCCATCGGAAATAAATAAACATTGCACAAGTGCAAATTACGAATTACTAGATCTGTCCTGTACCTTTTTCGCAGCGATACGTGACAAAATTTTATATAAAAGCCTAGTTAATATACCGCGTTATTTATAACAATATGTATAATTATCTCGTTTCATTTTTATAGAGCACAGGGTACGGCAACATAGTATAAAAAATTGCTATCATGAAAAAAATTAGAAAGATAGTCTCTCTCTTATGCACGACACATTGTGAGGATTTTGTATATTTTATCACGAAATAAATAATGAAGCAATGCGGGTTCTTAATAATATAATAGAGTGTGAATTTTCCTAAGTTCTTGCGGTCCTACATTGACAGAGAAAGATTGTTCCGGGCCATTGTAAGGGATCTTTATTTCGGCGGCAAGTAATTTGCGTTCCTGCATTGCTGCCGCCATCTCACGATTCGGATACACGGCGAAATTCGCTTCCGCCCTTCCACCTGGTGTGCGTTTGATAGCTTCGCGACGTACTTGAGCCTAACAAATATATTTTAAACATTCAGTAATTTACATTACATTAATTTTTTCACTATTTATTTATTTTTTATCTCCACTTACCACTAATTCATCAACTCGTTCTTTCAGTTGTATAATGTTTCTTTGACGTTCCAATAAATAATGATAAGACGTTTCGGGTACTTTACGCCTTAAATCAGGAACTGTTGGATATACCAAAGTCTTTTCTACATCCTGAAATATGAATAAATGTATTCATATGTATATATATATGAGAATATTTGGGTGTAATAATTAACAATGATTATCAAACTATAATTAATTACCTTGACGAGATCAGTAGTCTTCTTTCGTAATTCTTGAAGTTTTGTATCCAGAGATTTAAGATTCGTCGGCGATGGCAACGGTTCTAAACGATCTAACTTTTGACGCAAGATAGTGGACATTATCTTCTTCTTTTGCTGGTGCTCATTATTCAAAGCTTGCTTGAGAGCGTTTATTTCCTGTACATAATATTTGTTGTCCAAAGTACTCGTTATCGAAGTGCTTCCCATTATGCTGTCTGTGCCAGATACTGATATCGTTTTCTTGCCAATCGATTTCAGCTTTTCCTTTAATTGTCCCTTCTCTGTTTCTAAGCTATCGATATCGGTTTGAAGATGATCCATTGTTTCTTCGAATTCTTTTTCCTATCAAGAAAAACATGAAATCGATAAAGAAATATAAAGATATGATATATAATAGTGGGGAAAGAGATACCTTGCGTTTTAATTGATTTTGCGCCTCTTCTAATTTTCTCTTCAACTTCTCGACATTCATTTCGTGTTCATGCTGTTGTGTCGCAAAACGCTTCTCGGCCAACTCTTTCCGCAGTGTCATTTCAGATAATTCTTCTTGCTTCTCTCGTAAAGCTAATCTCGCCTCGCGTATGTCACTATCCCTTGCTTCGAGTTTTCTAATTTAAAAATGTCAAAAAATTATCTCAAAAAATCTTAAAACGGTAATTACATAAAGCTAATGGAAATGTACCTGCTGAGTATTTTCGTTTCTTCCGATTCCTTCCTAACAGAATTCGCTCTAGCCACAATTGGCGTTATTTGCTCGTTCTCCTTAGATTGCTGCTGACTTTGTGTTTGTCCGCTTATAGCTAATTCATTTTCACACTCGGCCATTTTCTGCGCCAGATTGGCCGCTAGTTGCTGTATTACCGTTAAACTAGCCTTGATAGTAGCTACGGGACCCAGATCTTCTGTATCGTATACTCTTTCGCTGGACGTTGCAGCCATCTCCTTCAATTTATCGGCCGGTAATCCCGTGTCTAAATCTGAAAAATTTATAAAAAATTGAATTTACTTCTAAAAATATTACAAAAATAAATTTTCCGAGAAAGTCTATCTGAAAAAAACCTACCGCCATTTTCGGTAATAGCATGCAAGGCACTCTTCAATAGATACTGAAGTGTCTTCGTAATCTTCACACCGTGTTGATAACATGTAGAAAATTGTTCGTTGCAATCTTTATCTAATCCTAAATTGGCGCCTACAGAAAATGCTGGACCAGCATGATCACGTGGTACTCGTCTTCTAGCTGATTTCAAATGCTGCTGGATCACCTCGCATGTCGTTTCAATATGCTGACAAAGTTTACCTTAAATATAAAGAATGCTATAGTAACATTTACATAAATCAATTTTAATTAACCAAATATTACGTACCTATATCAGCACCTTCTCCTTGTATCAATATTTTGATCGCCGCAGCATCAGTAGTTATGGCATCACATGTATTGCCCAAAGTTCTCGTGCCATTCACGATTAAGCGTGCCTGATTGACAGCTATACTTTCGCTGAAAAGCACGGAGAACATTGTGGCGAAGTATCCGCAACATTTCTCGATCGCGTCCATCGGCAAATTCTCGTCCAACTGATCTCTCTTAGCCAGCTCTATAAGTGAATCCAAAGACTTTTCCTGCGCCGCCATTTCCGGATAAGCCGCTCCCGCTTTAAGTAACATTTCCGAATTACATGAGTTTAAAGCTGACTCAAAGCAACCCAAGGTGGTTTGTAAAGCATACATATGCGAGCACAAACGAGATCTGAATGAATATTGCGCTACCGAATGACCTCTCACTACAGAAGTTCTGTAATAAAAAAAATTGAATATTGTACAAATGATCTAAATACAGCTTGCGAAAATAAGATTAGTAGTACCTGTCTATCTTTTCAATCGATCTGTACTTTTCTCGAACTTGCGAAATCAATATCTCCGTTTTTTGTGTCATCCTCGGTATTAATAAGAGCGTCAATATCGCGTCATGATCTCCGCCGCGAGTCAAAAATGCAGGAGGCATGAAGGACAGCAAATAACACACATGATTTCGTGCCTCCTCGGCGTCTAAGCGACGCAATTCAAGATCGACCGCTTTAGTTTGTGCTCGGGTCTCGGCAAATGTCTTCTGGAAGTCTAATATTTCCGCAAGTTGTTGGTCTGCACCTGAACCGTAAATGATATGAGAATTCATAAAAAAATAACTTAGTCAATAAAATTTTATATATTTCTATCCTATATTTCCTATATTACCTCGAACGTTAGTCTTAGTGGATTCCGTTGATTGAACTCGTTGCTGCAACTGCAAACATTGTTCTTGCAACTGATGCGTAAGTTCACGGAACTTCGTAATAGTTAATTCACGATCCGCCAAAGTCTCCAGCGCGGCGTCTCGATGTCGTTGGGCGTCTCGCGCTGCTCCAAGTGCAAGATCTAATTCCTCGCGAAGTTCCAGCTCTAATTCTTTGGACGATTCGGCCAATTGATCCGACATATCCTGAACAGATTTGTAGTATCTTATTCGTTATATATTATAGATTATATACGTTTCTTGCAATACAAAATATAGCGACTACGTACTTGCAGAGCTTCCAAATCTGCAACAGCCTCTTCCAGTTCAGCCACTTTTTCTTCCAACGCCATTTTCCTCTCGCCTAATACCTCGACCATTTCTTCGGCTCCTAATGCTGCATCGACCTAAAAGAAACGTTTAAGCATATAAATGTATACAAATTAATTATCCTTTCTTAATTATCCCCTTTTCTTGTTGCCTTTCCACTACTTATTTTCCACTACTTCCTCAACATTTTTTTCCTTTTCCTTACTGTTATTATCCACTTTTTTTTCATTGATATATTTTGTGATAAATTGTGAACATCTAAGAGAAGAGAAATTTTTACCTTCGCACGTGAATTTAAATTTTATTAATTGACGATTTGAGAACATAATTTTATGGCATATATATGTACTCGCCGACTTGCAACACTTCTTTTTTAATGAGTTTCGGAATACAGTCCGCTCACTGAGCGATTGTTCTTACTTATGGATCCGTAAATAAGGTAACCAATTGCTCGGTAAGTAGGTTACATTCCAAAAATCATAGAAAAAAAACTGTTGCAACTTTTTAGTCAGAGAGTGTACATCATCGACGATTGATGAGAACAACTTGCAATTGTTTTAGTTACACAAATAAATATGACGATTAAAACTTTTTTCAATTAATTTACTATTTCAGTTCAACTATTTTATTAACTTATTCTAATCGTTCAATAATTATAGTTACAATTTGGTTTAAAAAAAAAAATAACGTCGATCCACCAAGGCATGTCGATGTGACTTAATTTTTATATATTTTATTTTTTAATAATTGATTATGCGATTGCGAGGAGACATTGATTGGACGGAGATATCTTTATCACTACATGTGGAGAAATATTGGAGGAATGACAAGAGAAGTAGATTCTTCATAATTTTAATTATAGGAATTGTTATAAATTATATTTCAACATGTTATTCGGTACTTTTGTAATTTACGACTTTTTTTATTTATATATTTTTATGTTACTGAGAATGAGGATCGAACGTATAGCATTGTGTATTGAAATTATTGCAATATTAAAATTCATTTATTAGCACTAACATCCTGCATATCGTCGTAGCCTTTATCATTTAATTTGTTTTAAAATTTTGAGTCTAAGCATATTGATTTTTAGTTATTATATAAAATTAATGTTATATTAAATTAATGTTATTACAAATAATGTCATATAAATAATACGTACTTGTTCTTGTAGATCTGCTATCTGATGTTCCATTTCTTCGACCCGCGCCGACAACTTCTCTTTCGTGCGACCTAATTCCAAGATCTCAGATTTTTTCTGATCCATATCCTTTTGCAGTTTTTGAAATTCGTGTTTTTCGTGCGCCGATAAATCGCGCATTTTCACGAGCGTTTCACGCAACCTATTATTTTGTTGTTCCAATTGCTTTACTTCGTAGCTCGAAGTTCCCGTAGTTGATCCACCGCCGGCTGCCTAATTTGCGAAAATAATAATGTTATTTAAATATATATCAAATAAGAAAGAGAAGAGATACAAAAACTTTATAAAAATTAAATGAAATATTATACCCGTTCAGACATTTCTGTGCGTAATATCTCTAAATCTAATGTTTGTTCCTCCAATTTTTCCTTAAGTTGTTCTAACTCGATTTGAAGAGTTTCAGCCTTTTCTTCTGCCATTTCTTTATCTAATGTAGCCATTTCTACTGTTTCTGCAAGATCAGACATTTCTTCTTGATATTGTTCCCTTGCCACATGAGCTTCTCTGGCTTCTTGTCGAGCTCGTTGAAGTTCTCTTTGAAGGCTGGCCTTTGACAACATAAATAGAAATTTAAAAAATTTATCTTTGAAAATTAAAAAAGTAAACTTGTTAAATAAAGATCTTTACCGTATCTCTACCTATTATATATACTCACTTGACTTTCCATAACTTTGGCCTTAAATTCAAGAAGCTGTTCAACTTGAAGTTTCGTTTTTTCGAAATCTTTTATCCTTTCCTTGTCTTGCATTCGCTTTACACGCAGCGTTTCTACTTTCTCAGTAAGATCACGTACCTACAATATTGTATGTATATCATAATTTTACACAATAAGATAAATAATTTTATACGAAGGAACAGTAAAAAAAAAGATTAAAATTAATTGTAAACAAAATTTACCTGAGATTTTAAATTATCGTTTTCTTGCACAAGTTGCAAGTGTGACAATTTTTCTTCTACTAAATTTGCAGCCGCTGCTGAGCCTGCCATGACTTGACCGGGTACGAATTGCGGTTTCAATGTTTCTACAAAACCTGTCTGGATTACAGAAAGGGAAAAGAGTAAGATACATTTGCATTTTGTACCGTTGGGTGTTCTTTTTATTATCGCATAAAAGAATTGTGTGTCGCCAAAGAGTTCTTCAAAGTCCTCTGGACCTGTGTACCTGTGCTTGAAATGCATATACACACTAGGTATAACTAAACGGTATATGAATGGCGCAAACAAAGATAACGTAATTATTCTCAAAATGCGGCAATGAAAAAAACACCCCACATTACCTATATATGAGAATCCGTATATGATGTTACGATAATGCCGTTGTTTCTGTATTTACAATCGGATATTATAAAATTAGTCTGTTTCATGGTGATAAATGAGAGATTAGTTGCAATAGCAAAACACCAACAAGCTACACCGAAACTTCTATTAGTACTAACGAATATATAGAGGAAGATCCAGTTGATGAGTTGAATCGTGTTATGTGATACATTTACACAGGATATGACTAAAGTCAGAGCATTGATACTATCTTATCTATTAGGTCCTAACGACTTACACATGTGTTTATTTGCATATCCCCGTTAACTTTTAACAAATATAACTCTGAAAAAATTACTGATCAGGCAAAGCTACACCTCGAAGATATAACCCATCCGTGCTAAATGTTAGTATTATTATAAGCTTGTAACATAAACACGAGGGGAATTCAATTCCTAACTGTGGAAGGACGAGGCGATGCAGAACATACCTTCCCATTGTGTATCGTAAACTATCGAAGCATCATAGAACTCAGTTAATGAAGCTGATGTACAATTAAACATAATGATATGCAAAGAGTAAAACAAAATTAAGGGTCCTATTCTGTAATTTTTAACAATATTATTGTTTAACAATTGTCATTAATGTTTCCCAAACAATTTTTCCTTTTCTATAAATGATAACTGTTATTCACACAACATACATTAATAAAAAAATAATAAAATTGTCATAAACTCAACATAACAAACACCTTTCTCCAGGATATGCATTATGGAATTATTCGAAATGGATTCCGATCAGAATTATTCGATTATTAACTAGATTTTTATTATATTTTCTAGGAAAAACAAAATGATTCCCCGATTGAAATCCATTCCAACTTATTCCATGAAGTGTCCGGCTGTCGTTAAATTTACAACAATTTCGTCGCTATTTTGTTGTTGTAGAATAAAAAAGTTTTTTACTAACAACAATAGTTCAATAACATTGTTAAGGAATATTGTTACGGAATATGACCCTAACACGTCATTAATAAATTGATAATCCACTAAGGATGAACGGACGTATCCGTTAAAAGTGCAATGACGCTGTTTTTATTACGAAAAATATGTGTTGATGCTTTATGATCGACAAACAGCTAGTATGAGAAAGAACAAGATATTAGAAAGGTGATGTATTAAAAAAGTTGAGATATTACAATTAATGAGTATTAATTACATTATTTTGATCATCTTGGGCCTTTGGCTTTTTGCCGGGAGGCGAGCTCGTGCTAGGGGACTTCTGAAACACGTACGTGCATTCCCATATGAATCATTCTATGCCAATGGAATTCTCTAACTTGGTTTTACAAATTTACACTCCTTTTCTTTTAATTTTCGTCGTTAATTTCTACCTTTGTTCAAACACACTTTTCGGTCAGACGTGCACAATTATATTTAATTGGCCGAGTCACAGAATAGGATTCTTTGCACATGAATGTAAGAAACATACAAATACATAAAAAAAAAACCTATAAATTTGAAAATATCAGATCACCTGTTTGTTAGTCAAAAACGATGAAAATATATCATAAAAATACAGTAGTATTAGCTAATTTGTTCACATAGGAATTACATCATTCATCATATGTACGCCATAAATCTTCTGAATAACGTTCTTTTATAGATAATTTTTTTTGTTCTTACTACTTAATTGATATAAATAGTAAGATATAGAAAATATATAATATATATATTGATATAAAAGTAATTTATATACTAAAACATTACTAACAGTTTTTATAACAACTTATAGTACATCTTACCTCAACAAATGAGGCACGCTTCGAAGTCGATGTTGGTGCTGGGATTAATGATTCGCCGCCGTCTCTACGTTCGTGTAATGATCCAGTTAGGCTTTCTGTACTTGGGGCACTTAATAATGTTCTACTTCCAGATAAGGATAATCGAGAACTGTAAAAAATAACACGAAATAATTAATGATATTTAATACATTATATATTTTTTTACAGTACCCTCCATAAGTTTGGGAACACCCTACGTTTTTTAAGAAAGCCATTACATGACAGCGATCTATACATGTTTTTAGTTTAAGTACTTCATAAGACGTCTAAATGATGATAAACATTTATCTAGAACATCTATAAACTTATACATGCCAAAAATATGTTGGACAATCATTTCACAGCATCAAAGCGCTCAAGATTGAATTTCGTGCTTTGGTGTATTGTTTACATGTACATTCTCACTTGTTTTGCAACGTCGTACTTGTGTTCATTGTATATACACAAATCATTTAATTGTAGTTTAACGGTTTCTACAAAAATGATTAACTATTTGGATCGCAAGTTGATTTCAGACTCCGTAAAAATTGTAAAATGGCCCCAAAGAATTAGATTTCGTATGAATCACATTTTAATTAAAATTTCATATTTTAATAGCATGTTATTAAATCTTTAATTGAAAAAATACGAAATAAAAATACATACAGTTAGTGCAAAAAGTATTCATATAAGGAAAATATTTTTTAAAAAACTTTATTTTTAAAAAAGTAAATATTATCCAGCGAGAAATGAGTCATCGAATTGATGTCGAATCGATTTCGATATGTTGATTCGACGTTTAATTGATAATCATTTCTTGGTGGATAATTAACAATTTATTCATAAATAATAAAATAGACTATATGTTTCTTAAAATGATATATACCAAAAAGTATTAATTATAGAAAATATATTATCTGAAAAATAAGCGAAAATTAAAAATTCTATTGTTTGATCAAAAAGTACAGTCGAGAAATTTAGCTTCTAAAATTAGGAATACATGCGAAGCTCGTTTGTTTATGTTAAAACAGAATCTATTCATTGTAAAAAATTGCTAATTAATGTTTATTTTTTACAAATAAGACTTTTTTTATAAAAAATTTCCTTGTACAAATACTTTTTGCTTTCACTGTATATACGTACGTTATAGATAATGTACGTATATATGTACTTTTATTTCGTTTTTTTTTTAAATTAAATAATTATTTATAAACTTGTAAAACGTAGAGTGTTCTCAGATTTATGGAGGGTACTGTATATACATTTGCTGTGCTAAGCTGGCCGCAAATCAATCGCGATGGAAATTCTAATTTAAATTTATATTATTTATATTAAAATAAAGAAATAAAGACTTGCACGTAAAATAATAAAAATTGCAATAAAAATATTGTAACAATATATTCGCATAATTATATGTCCATAAAAAGTTTTGACACATTATGAAAAATATGAAAAAAATATAAATATCTTATAAAAATGCAAATTTAAATTAAATTAATAAATAAAATAGCTTGCAATATTCAGCAATGCAATTTTCATGTCACGATAACAAGCGCAACAGAAATAATCGCTAATTGTTTATTAACTGAAAATAAATACGCATATTGTAAAAGCTCCATAACAGACATATTGACAACTTGTTTGTGCTTTAAGACTGCAGAATGCTTTAGATGTTCAATGGGAGATTGCAGTTGGCATTTTGACAGAGTAATTATGAGGTAATTGTGATTTTCTATAAGCAGTAAAAATACACCTTGTTGACATAAATTTTGTTTGCTAAAATTTAGCTTGCAGTAATCTTACCTAGAAAGTTTGTCAGTTTGCTGGCGAGTAACATTCGCAGGAGATGTTTTTCTCCGTACACTTTTATGAGCAGCATATAATTATATTTAAGAATTTATTAATTACATACTCGCCTATTCGCCTATTTATTTATATAAGAAATATCAGAAATTCTAAGGGAAAATAACGAAACATTTTTTTTACATTTTGATATTATCACAAAATGAAAAACTTACGCTGTAGGCTCATTCCTTCGACGCATACTAATGCTAGCATGAAAATTGTAAAAATAAATAATTTTTAATATTTTTTCTTTTAAATTTATAAATCACACTGAATTCAACAATGGACAGATTACTTGTTTATACAAATCTGGAGCCACTGTAGTGTCTCGGCGCAAAGCCAAGCGCATAAATTATACTCTGTTTAATTCTACTTTACATTTTAAAAGATGGTATATTATTAAAGGTGTCAAAATACTATACAGCATTTATATTTAAATGTAAGACTAGAATAATTATTATTTGTAGTACGCTGATAATATTTACAATTTACTATACTTGTTATAGAAAAAATTATATATATTTTTTATTTAAGAATGTTTCTTTTTTAAATCTAACCAAGATTTTTCAATGCAATCTGACATTTAAATTTGACAACTTACCTATTTAATCGACTCCTGGCTCTAGCGGCGCTATCATCAGGTGTCGTGGCATTACTGCCTGCAGATGATGGGCTAACTGGCTCAGTCCTATTGCCAGCCTCGTCCAATAGAATAAGTTGCGTTTGGCGTGCAAACATACCATGATTCTCTGCGCACTGCGACAATAAAAATATACTTTTATGTTTAATATTTGAAGAAAGTGAGAAAGAGTTCTAGTGCAACCTAGTAGAAGATTAAAAAAACAGATCTACTGCTATAACATAATCTTGAAACATACAGCATAATCCTACTCTAAAGTCTAACATCATCGTCGAACGGTTAATTTTGTAATTTCATATATGTAACTTTTAGTACTGTATTCTAATGTAATGCAAGTGTGACTGAATTCGCTGTAACAATATTAGTTCTTTCTCAGAAAAATAAATATAATTGTCATTGATTGTATACAAACTGTTAAATTCCAATTAACTTAATCAGTGATAATTTATCAAATAATATTATTTCATTAATATTAGAATTATCTTTTGTCATTCGACACTTAAAAAAACAGATTATAAAGACAACAAGTGACATATAATTTAAAATTTTTTTACTTCAAGCAATTCTGCCAGTTGAATCAATCGTCGATGTTAATCGGAGTTTGGTCGAAATCACCCTTAATAAATATCGGCATGTTTCTTTGTTGATTTACCTTAAAGTACATCTGTCCCTTGACACTACCGTTGTTCTTCCCCTTCGGTTCGTCGAGTATCACGCCGATCCATTTACCCGACGCAAACGTTGGATAACCGATGTAGGCGATCACGCCTTGGCATTCCTTCACGGGGACCTCGACGCGTTGTCCGATTTTGAATGACATCTCTGTATCCGTCAACCGAGATTCGCCCTAGACGAACGCATTAACCTGTACGCGCGATCCGCGCGATTTCTCTCGATTCAGTGTCGCTCGCAGTTCTACACACAGAGTAATATTTGATTTGTGACAGGACAAATTGAGTGCCACGAGTTTCTAGATTCTCGATCGAGCTCCAATGAATCTCTCCAAGAGTGTCCAAGACAGGACGTGCCGTCCACGTCGAAGTATAGTCGATGTTGGTCAATGTTATGCCGCTCCGAAATCCGATATCACTAATCACAGTACGGCGCTGACACTGCTGACAGTAGTGACAGAACGACTGTGACAGTAGACTATTGTGACGTCATTATGGTTGTGCATTGCCAGTGAAAAGGGAACATATAAGTAACATACCGATCTAATGGATATTCTTCAATTCTGGCTCTTATTAGCATAAACACACATCACATTCATTTTTGACACTACGATTTTATCTGCAGTTTACAAAATAGACGTGGCACGGACTGTTGCCAAGTCTGTTCAAAATAATTTTATATTGTGATTTTTTTCAATATCTTAGCTGTAATTTGAGCTTTTTTTTTGTATTTTCCTCTTCAAAAATTACCCGAAAATTCTCTTAAATTTTTTATATCTCCAAAAAATTTCTTCCAGTAAGAAGAAAAAACTTCCAAATCTGATTAAAATTCTACTAAACAATACTAAAAATAATACATCATACGCATCATATGTGAAATAGAACATACCCTTAGACAGCCAATCAGACAACCATATTGAAAAATAATGGCGGTGATGACTAACCTAACCGATTCAACGACGCCTTTAATTCTTTGAGATCTCTAGGATTCCATTCTCGTAGTAGTATTTCACTGACGGGATTTGTTAATTTATTTTCGTATGTTCTTGTATTCTGATACAGTACAGAAAGAATCGCTCGTTATGGCCCGTTATTATTCATGCTTTCGCTTATAATAATGCAGTGAGAGAGATTGTTTGAATTGTTCGTGCAAGTTGTAGACGACAATGGCTAACCATTATGAGGTTCCAAACTGGTATGTTTCAAAGCTTCCTCATTTGCAACGTAACTTGATCATTCGATTCTGTTTATTGTTTACGCAATCGCACATTCCGAATTGTCTGTCATCATGCGCGGCAAAGCTGGCAATATCTGGCGATACATTGGATATATTTCAATCGTGTTCTGATACTACCAGTGCTAAAAATCTAGTATACGTAATGTAAACGATAGATTTTCAGTATGCACTGGCAGTGTATATTGGAACATAGTTTTCGTGTATACACATTAATTCATAATCTCTTTCAGGGCTGGTAAACCACCAGTGGGGTTGCATCTGGACGTATTAAAGAATGACAAGTTGATACAGGTAGGGACAATACAAGATACACATCAGCTATATCTTTAGTGACATATCATTCCCTTGGAATTCTATTATTAGAGCGCATTTGAAAACACTATTTGAGTACCTCCAAAGATATGTTCTATTTGATGTTCACAATGCTCATGGAAATCATATTATCCTTGTTGTTTATCAAATGCTAAACAAGGATAAATAATACTTGCAAGCGTTGTAAGCAAATGGAGCATATCCTGAATATAATTTTATCCTTGTTTAACATTTGATGAATAAAGTGACATTGTTAACATTCGGATAGTATTTTCAAATTGTAGTTTTTCTCGCATGAGTTGGAGGTCAATTATGTGCCTCGAAACAAGGTGAAAATTATAGAAATGAGCAAATTTATTAGGTGTTGATAAATAAAATTATAAATATTCTAATAAATTCACTCATTTTTGTATGATATATAATTGAATCAATTGTATGAACCAAGTGTCACATAGACCCTATTTTATTAGAAACTCATGGTGGATGAAAAGAAGTGTTATCTATTTGGCCGCAATCAACAGTTGAATGACTTCTGCATTGATCACGCGTCTTGTTCTCGTGTTCATGCGGCTCTCGTTTATCACAAGCATCTGAATCGAGCATTTTTGGTTGATCTAGGAAGTAGTAAGTACAGTGCTTATACTGGTGCTAAGATATAGGCTGTGTTTGATTTGAATGATTTGGTCTTTTAGTTTTCAGCACTTTCATCCGTATTTTACATCTACTAATTAAATAATAAAGACAGATTAATGATTTTAAAGCATGTAAGCGATTAAATCAAATGCAGTCATACTCTTCTTTTAAGAAAGATTTTTAATTAAAATTGAATATATAAAGTTTATATAATAAAGTTCTCTTTTTTTTTAAATAGATTGGAAAGTTGGTGTTAACTCATTTCTATCCATTGTTGTATTTCTTAAACAGTATCTTTTTAATTTTGTCTTCATATATATACATATATATAAAATCCATATATATAAAGAACTGAAGAAATGCTCTGTATATATATATAGAATATTTATATGTGGAGAAAGAAATTAAAAAGATGCTATCGTTTAAATAGTACGGGAAGAAATGGAATTTAAGAAAAAGATTGTTTTAATATTTATATTTTTATTTATAAGATATTTATTTATAAAATTATTTGAAATTTATTTATAGAAAGTTTATAATATATTCTTTTAGGATTATGTTATGCATATTTTTAAGCAGATGATGAGTTTGATAATTTTTTTCAGCACATGGGACCTTTATCGGAAATCTACGTTTGGAAGCACATAAACCGACTCAGTTACCAATTGACAGTACATTTCACTTTGGGGCATCTACTCGATATTATATAATAAGGGAAAGACCTCAAACTGGTGCCCGACCAATCATCGAAGAATTGGAGAAATTATCCGAAGATATGGACGCTGGTGGTTTGCTGGGATTGCCAGAAACAGAAACAGAATTAGATGTGTGTATCGAATATTTGATATATTATATTAAATTGTTAAAATATTTTAATTTTCTGCTAAATGTGAATCTATTGTAATTTTCAGAATTTAACAGAATTTAACACGGCTCATAATCGACGGATCTCTATGCTTGGCATAACAGATGACGAAATGCATAAACCAACGCGTAAACGAAAGAAAAAGGGAATCACCTTCAATGATGACGAAGAAGTAATCAATCCGGAAGATGTTGATCCTTCAGTCGGAAGATTTCGTAATCTTGTACAAACGACAGTTGTTCCTAGTAAGGTGCGCTATTTGCAAGGTTCTCAGGAGAAATAATTGCATGATTACAAAATTGCTTGACTTAATATTAAATAACAACTAAATAATTATAACTAGCTGTAACTTTAATTTCATATTAAAGGAATATATTTCGTAATTACAGAGAATGCGTATGGAAGGTGGTCTTATATCCTTGATGGAAGATCACAATCCTCTGAAGCACATGCAACCCACGTCTACCACTCCGCAACTCTATCACGATTTACCTCCCGAGCAGTTTACACCGTCTTCGATGTCTTCGATAAATCCGTTTTCTACGGCTCTTACATCACGGCTTGGCATCGCGCTACCTAACCCGGCACCCGAGGTGGAGATGACGCCGAATCAGATACAGACGGAAGTGCCGCATGTGCAAGAGCACATACCAGGCACGACGGAGCCGCGAGTAATGGAACCGAAGAAAAAGAAATACGCCAAAGAGGCATGGCCTGGGAAAAAACCAATACCAACGCTGCTTGTATAATAGAATGAATTACTCATATGTATAGTAACATGTACATTATAATATAGTCTTAGTTCATATATATATATATATATATTGTATATATATATATATGTATATATATATATGTTTTATTTTCCAATAGAGCTGTACCTTCATCCAAGGATTGTTCATACACTACATATGATTTACATACAATTTTTCGTCAGCTCCGTTATATCAACTAGGGAATGAAAGTTACAGTTACAAATTACTTTTTTAGTAATTTTACTGGTAACGTTCCTTTTTTTCTTTGGTAACTGTAATGATAACGAAGTTACCACTTATATTTTTTTGATAATAATAACAAATTTTACAATTACATTTATCGTTACTTTGCACACGATTAGACACAAGCCATTCATAGTGAGACTAGAAAGGTTGCTCGTCCGCTGTCATTGATGGTCGGTGATTCTAAAAAAACGAATGGAAAAGTAACGAAAAGTTACTTTCTCAAGTAACGGTAACTATAATGAGTTATTTTTAAAAATTTCTAACAATTCTAATTTCTTATTAACTAACGACGTAATAACGATTCTCTTAGTGCTCAGAGTCACATTATTGCATATCGTAAAAAAAATTGCCGTGAAAAACCGCCAAATTGAAAATCGCTGTGAAAAAATTCCTTCGAGAACCGCCGAGAAATCGTCGCAATATTCTATCGCGACCGAGTAAGTTAATTCGAAAAAGATAGTGTGTAAAAATTTTCTGTAAAATCAAAAAATGGTGTGCACCAAAAAATATGTGCGAATGCACCGCGATAACGAATAAAGCAAGAGGACGGCACACGGCTGGCTCAAGAGTTTAAAGATTAATGTTTCTTTTTCTTTGACAAAAAAATCAATTTATTCTTTACTGAAATAAACTTTGCACAAATTGAAGAATTTACAGAAAATTTTTACACACTATCTTTTTTTACACACTATACTCACTCGGTCGCGATAGAAGATCGTGACGATTTCTTGGCGGTTCTCGAAGGAATTTTCTCACAGCAGTTTTAGACTTGGCGGTTTTTCACGGCGGTTTTCTTTACGATATATAATAACGTGATTCTGAGAGAGCAACTAAAGACGTAATAACGATTACTAACTTGTTACTTTTTCTACTTGGTAACGAGTAACTTGTTATTTTTAAAAAGTAACTTTCCTTTCCCTGATATGATAATTATATTAAATTTATTTTAATTATCACTGAACCATAGAATTATGAAATTTTGGCTGATTATCATGATTTGATGTAAACGTTAATAGAACTCTCTAAAGAAATTTATGAATCACTTGAAGAATGTCAATGAAGTATTGTAATCTACTAACGCAACAAATGCATTCAGTAGTTAACAGTGATATTCAATCAAAGTCTCCTAAAGTAAACTTTACTTTTTTTTTAGGAACTTAATGAATGGTGATATTGGATGCACACTTTATTTCTCATGTATGTGTATGTGTGTATATATATATATACATGTGTGTATGTATGTAAGATTTGTCTCCATGTTACATTTGTAACGAATTCGATTGGACGCACTCGTTGTGCAGATTGAAGTTGTTATACAAATTGACACAAAGATGTGTGTGTAATATAAATAAAGAAACCCTCCAGTTAAATCATAATGTCTTCAACACACTTTGTTATGTTGTTAAATAAAATATATATTTTATAATTCGAAATATTTGCATTTTATTTTTACCCTCATATTAAATCAGTATACAATATCTTTAATGTGCATTAGTGCGTATTAGTGCGTCTAACCGAATATGCTATTGATTTATTTTTTCTGCGATAACAAAAATATCAATAGAAATAAAATTATTGTGTTTATCATATTGAACGTTTTTGGTAACTCAGGCTGGGTTGTTTCACCTTTCGGTGAACTTCAGTTCACTGTCTTACTTTCTTACTCTTAAAAGCTCTTACTCTCTTACTCTTTTGTTTATTCAATAAGTTAATTATCACAGTTTATCCTAAGATGAAACAATCGGCCCTGAGAATATGAAGTACATGTAGTTTTAATCTCGTGATTTTTATTATTAATAACAAATTGCTATATTAATAACAATTGCTATAATATATTGCATTTTTTTAAACCTCAGCATAATTCCTTCTATATACAATTATTATCGCTCCAAGTGCAATGAATACGATGTATCTATATATAAAGGAAATTTTATTGAAATACTTTTATAAATATTAATACTAAAAAAAGAAGTAATAAACAAACAAATATTGTACATATTACATAAATATGTATTATTTTGAGTCAATAAATTTTTTAATGTAAAGAATTATTTTTATTTGTCTCTCTAAATATATTTTTTTACCCCGAAGTAATGTTAATTAAGTGTGCCGGAATTTCTTTCCAGTAGACCGAAGAAACTAAAGGGCTGCGTGAGTTATCGAATTCGATGCATCGCATTCATTACCCAGGATGCCTACATGAAGGTTTTCTCCTATCTTGTATTATATTTCATTTCTAGATACTAAATGAAATATTAATTGTGAAGTAGATGCAATATTTGTATATTTTTATACTTGCTCTACAAGGAACTTTTACAAAAAATGCTCTTCTATAATATATATTGTAACAATTATACTAGAATATAAACATAAAATATGTTTCTACACAAAATTTAACGTAAGCGCTGTGACATTTTTCTTATAATTTTGTTTTGTTGTCGGGTAGCGAAAAAGAGAATATACCGGCCTATTTCAAAAAATTCTTAAAAAATGCGTTAATATTCCAACGGTGTATCCGGTGTAGACGGCGATTCGAGGGCGACTTCCTCGTAATCCCTTTCAAGTGCCGCGAGATCCTCGCGTGCTTCCGCGAATTCGAGTTCTTCCATACCTTCTCCTACATACCAATGAACAAATGCCCGTTTGTTGTACATTAGGTCAAATTTGTGATTAAGCTTAGCCCACGCTTCTTCTATAGCTGTCGTGTTAGATAGCATAGAGACAGCTCGTGTAACCTGCAAGTTATCGTTTGATGTAGATATTAATATCTAAGATATAATTATTACGTAATATCGATTATTATTACGTAAGAAATTAATAATTATAACATAAACGACTGTTTATGATAAATGTAATATATATGTATAATATGATTATATTACATAATATCAGCGTTATACACTTAGCATATACGAGAATGGATTAAAATGGACATTTTTTTTCTATCCAAATGCGTATTTTAAATAGCGAATACTTTTTTTTTGGATTTAATTGGATTCAATTGGATGCGATTGAATTGAAAAACTGCATTCCTTATTCAAAATTTTATAAACAGTATTCACAATGCATAGAAAAAGCTAATATTATTTTTAGATTGAAAGGCATAGAGATATGCTCCATGCAATTTCTATAAATGAATAAAAATGCATTCAGAATTGAAAAGCATTCATTTTAACATTTGTGAATCAATTTCTGAAAATCTGAATTTATTTCAATCCATTTTCATTTGCTGGGTAATTGCTATGTGCAACGAACATCGAATCTGAGTGCTAGTATTCGGTGCAATCTCAAGAAAAAGAATAAACTGCTTACAAACACAAACACGAATGTCTGAATTCGCATTCGGTGTTCGTTCGCTAGATGTATACGTGGCTTTAAAAAATTCTGGATTAGAAATTCTGTTATGTAATAAATTAATAGTTATTATAATTGTTATATGTAAGAAAATTAAAATTTCAATTATATATAATTTGAATTTAAATCAAGCATTAATATCAATTCTAAAATAAATTTTTTACAATATAATTTTCTTTATATTTCAAGAACTCTCTATACTTATAATTTTATATGTAATTAAAATATATATAATGTTTTCCATATTATCTTTTAAAGACATAAAATTATTCAAGAGAATTTGATTTTGAACTTGGGTATTAATTTATAAATTGTGTCTAAAAGATGTTTAAATTAACAAATTTTCATTTTGATAAAAAAAAATTAATATTACAATAAAGACTTCCAAGGAAAGATTTATCGACAATACCTTCGCAAGATCACCGCCTGGCACAGCCGTGGGCGGTTGATAATTGATTCCAACTTTGAAACCTGTGGGACACCAGTCGACAAAACGGATATAACTCTTTCCCTTCATAGCAGCGATCGCGGCATTGACATCTTTCGGTACGACGTCTCCACGATACAGGAGGCAGCAAGCCATATACTTGCCCTCGCGTGGATCGCACTTGACCATTTGATTTGCGGGCTCGAAGCACTCGGAGGTGATCTCTGCGACTGATATGCCTTCGTGATAAGCCTTTTCAGCGGATACCACCGGGGCATAAGTCGCTAAGGGAAAATGTATGCGGGGATAGGGCACCAGATTCGTCTGGAATTCGGTCAAGTCGACGTTCAGAGCGCCGTCGAATCTCAAGGATGCTGTGATCGACGACACCACCTGGCTGATCAGCCGGTTCAGATTTGCGTACAAAGGTCGCTCGATATTGAGCTTGCGCCGACAAATATCATAAATCGCTTCGTTGTCCACCATAAACGCGCAATCAGAGTGACTGATTGTCGTGTGTGTTGTTAATATCGCATTATAAGGCTCCACAACAGCGGTAGATACCTGAAAATAACCGAGTGTATTTTTTTAACAGGAATTATTATTATTCGAAATAATTACTATCTTTATTTTGCAAGATCATATGTTTCCAGATCTCGTAACTTATTATAGATAAAAAGATTAATTTTAAAATTTATTTATAATTTACTATATTTTTATCTTTATTAGCCTTCGTTCCACTAATTAACTTTAATCTCGATTTAATTTATTCTTTATCTTTTTCTAATTCTTAGAACTAGAGAGAAAAAGATAACAATAAGTTAAATTGAGACTAAAGTTAATCTTACATTGGTAAGTAAAACTAGGCCTTAATCTTCATCACTGTAAATACTTACTTAGAAATTTAAGAAAGAAAAAAATTATTTTTCAGTTCGTTTTAATCTCATTATCTTTCATAAGATGAGACAGAAAGAATTAATTAATTCGCTAAGTGATATCGCTTATTTTTATCTTTAATAATTTTGATCGCTACACTTTATTACTGTAAAATACTTATTTAGAAATTTAATTTAAAAAAAATTCTATTCTTCAATTAATTTTAATCTCATCATTTCTCACAAAATGAAGCTAATTAATAGGTTCTCCTGCAAAAATGTGTAAATCGATTTAATTTTTCTGAGCTCACTTGTGGTGCCGGATATATGACAAATTCCAATTTACTCTTCTTGCCGTAATCATCGGACAGCTTTTCCATAAGCAGAGAAGTGAAACCCGATCCCGTGCCACCTCCAAATGAATGAAAAACAAAGAAACCTTGCAGACCGGTGCATTGATCAGTCAGTCTGCGTACTCGGTCCATCACGGACTCGATAATCTCACTCCCAATGGAATAATGACCGCGAGCATAATTATTGGCAGCATCTTCTTTGCCAGTAATTAATTGTTCTGGGTGATACAATTGTCTGTACGTTCCCATCCGAATTTCATCTGTGGGAATAATAATTTTCAAGCAACATA
>NW_017305375.1:2770724-2773142 GCF_001594115.1 Trachymyrmex septentrionalis
ATCATTATTATAAATAATTAAAATATTATTATTAATAATAATTTTCTTTGCGATAAATTATAATAAGCTGACCGACGACAGTCGGCTCGAGATCAATCATCACAGCACGCGGTACCATCTTGCCGGAACCCGTCTCGTTGAAGAAGGTGTTAGAACAATCATTTAAACCGGATGCCTTGTCAGACGGCATGGTCCCGTCCGGCTGAATGCCATGTTCCAGACAATATAATTCCCAGCAGGCGTTACCCATCTGGACGCCCGCTTGGCCCACATGCATCGATATACACTCACGCTGTAAATCACATAGCGTATTTTACGTTTAATTGCAAAATCTTGATGGTACACTTTATCTAATTCACAATAGAATTTTGTAATTTTTTTCAGAATCAAGACTAAAGGAAACGTAATTTTATTTTTCCATACCATTTCGAATTTTCGAATTAAACTTTTCTTGATGTTACACAATAAAAATTTGGATAAATCGTCAAATCGAAATTTTTATTAAATTTTTTTATTTAAACACGATAAATTTAGAGGCCGGCCATGAGCTACCCTGAAAAAAAACACTAGCAATTTATATTTTTGTTGCTCTAGTAACCGTTACGATTGAACTTCACGGAGATCGAATATATCTTTAACGCGTCTAAAGCGTCGAAATATCACTACCATGTTTCCAGATTTAAGATTATTATGATTGAATGTAATCTTTGTGTTTACTTATGCTTAAGGGGATACTAAAGTCGTATTAGCGACTAAACAACATATAATATAATAATTACGTATAATAATTACTTTTCCCGTCTTTTACAGAGAACAACAGAAAATTGCGAAATTGAGATCTTTATCATTTCTTTAAATTTATTACTTAGATGAAGAACTTTATAAAATATATGTATTTTTTGCATGACATGCTAATGTTATTTAAAAATAAGTATCTATATAAAGCTTATAGCGAATTAATATTTAGGCCGGTATTCATAGTCAATTTTTATTTTAAGACCATCTTAAGTAATATCTTAAAACGCTAATGCGGTCCTCTGATTCGTGACACCTCAAGACAGAACTTAGAACGGTCTTGAATATAAAAATTGACTATGAATATATACCGGCTTAAAACTTATTCAATTATAAAGAACAATAAGCTAAGCTTGATGCTTATTGTCTTATCAAATTACAATGTATTTTATAAGAAAATTATAATAATAGAAGAACGTTTCTGCTTACATTATGCCATCTGTCTTCAGTGGATTTAGACACTTACATGATAACTTACAGATTAATGTTTATATTTAACAAATGTAAATTTATTAATGTAATTTTCTCATGAAATACATTGTAATATATTAAATATCGCAGATTGCTTATTATCTTATATACAAATTATATATATAAATTAATATATATGTAACAAAATATAAATGTAAATAAAATGATATATTGAATGCGTTCGAGAAGACGATATTGCGCTATTTATATTATTTTATTTGTATCATTCATTAGATAGAAAACGAAGATAGAATGATACAAATAGCATTTCCCCAAACATACCTGCTACATTTATTAATATATTATATTCATATTTTACAACTTTACAATATTTTAACGTAATTTTTTTTGTATTTTATTGTTTTAAAAATTATTAGAGTTAAATTCAATAAATATTGTAAAATTTCGACGCTTGGCAAAATTACTATGAACAGAATCAACATAAATTTGATGGTAAAAACGGGCTACTTGTATACATATATGTACGTATATATCGATAGATATATCTTTGCCAGACGTATCCGTGGCAACTAAGAACGCGTGGTACAACACTTGCCATTTCCATTAAAAGTGACAATAGCTAATATCATCTCTAAAATAGATAAAATGTCGAGCAAATTAGCAAACCGTGGACAAAGTTATCTTTTCCAAGAAACGATTACATAATTCCAACCGCATAATTAAATCTGTTATTATACAATATCGTTTAAAAATCCTTTTTCTACGATTAGTGTATAACTACAGTTTTTACACAATCAATCATTATATAATTCATTTTCACTGTCCAGTATGATTTCGCAGAAGTGATGTGTAATCCATGAATTCTTCAAGAGATCTCAATCGTGTAAGAATAAAATCGTGTTCAAAGCAAGAAGTGTATTATTAACTAAATAAGTAAATGTTGAATTATGCTCTTTAATATTGAATTACATTTTTAAATAAGTATTAAAAATATAATCTGGTGAAAAAAAGGATTAATTCAAAGCAATATTTTAAAAATGACAAAAGAAATTTCTTTTAAACACTAACTAAGGAGAAATATAATTAAAGATCATCATTAGCGTGATTAACGCATCGACGCATGGATACTAATTACAGAGCAAACATCGCAAAGTGGCTACCTCTTTCTGATGGTGCCCTCGACAAATGGCT
>NW_017305375.1:2773242-2774969 GCF_001594115.1 Trachymyrmex septentrionalis
TGCGTCAGACGTATCCGTGGCAACTAAGAACGCGTGGTACAACACTTGCCATTTCCATTAAAAGTGACAATAGCTAATATCATCTCTAAAATAGATAAAATGTCGAGCAAATTAGCAAACCGTGGACAAAGTTATCTTTTCCAAGAAACGATTACATAATTCCAACCGCATAATTAAATCTGTTATTATACAATATCGTTTAAAAATCCTTTTTCTACGATTAGTGTATAACTACAGTTTTTACACAATCAATCATTATATAATTCATTTTCACTGTCCAGTATGATTTCGCAGAAGTGATGTGTAATCCATGAATTCTTCAAGAGATCTCAATCGTGTAAGAATAAAATCGTGTTCAAAGCAAGAAGTGTATTATTAACTAAATAAGTAAATGTTGAATTATGCTCTTTAATATTGAATTACATTTTTAAATAAGTATTAAAAATATAATCTGGTGAAAAAAAGGATTAATTCAAAGCAATATTTTAAAAATGACAAAAGAAATTTCTTTTAAACACTAACTAAGGAGAAATATAATTAAAGATCATCATTAGCGTGATTAACGCATCGACGCATGGATACTAATTACAGAGCAAACATCGCAAAGTGGCTACCTCTTTCTGATGGTGCCCTCGACAAATGGCTCATAGATGCTTCTCTTTTGGACGAGAAAATGGGAAAACTTGCAGGATGCATAGCTTTAATCATTGAGGATTCTGCAGAGGCTCGCACTTGCAATCAAGAGGTCTTCTTTATAGCAAAAATGTTTTCTTTTCTGATATATTCTGTTTATTTTCAATAAATATATAAAATGATAATTAACTATGTAGATAGTTAATTGCTTTGTGTATTTTACAGGTGTTTGAGGAAGTGATAAATAATCTAGAGGAATTAATAGAAAGTTACAAATTGATGTGCAATTCGGAAGAATTAAGCAGTCATCCGATATACAAATATAAAATAAATCATCTGTCAATAGTATTAAAGCGCAAACTAAATATAATAGCAAAATTCATTCAAAATTTGATTAATGACATTGTTGATTACAAAAATGATGAGAACATAAGAATAGTGTTTAGGTAAAAGTTAAAAGAAAATAATTCTTTCTATTGCATTAATTATGTATTGCTTCAATTTTATTTTTACATTATTTTAATTGCTTTTTGATATCAAAGAATTAATTTTTTTTCATAGAATTTTTTTTAAATACATTAATATTGTTCTAATATTGTCAAATAAGTTGCCTTAACAATGTAATGGACAAATTGCAGATTGGTAAACAGTTACAACAAAATTCTCAATATGAATCGAGACGTGTCAGATTCATCTGTCAATGTTTTTTACAATGATTGCCCATCTATGCTGGAGCCTTTGAAAAAACTCTCCGTTACCAAAATATTACAAGTGAGTATTCTAATTTATTATGTGTATAGCTTTTAGCAATCAAACATTGATATTTAAAAAAATAGAGATAAGTTAAGTTTAAAACAGCATTACATTAATAATTTTAGATTTTAGCAAAGAATAGAGCGGAGGAATCTTGTCACGAACTTATTGACTGTCTTCTGGCAAATTATGAACCCCATGAAAAAATCGAGCCTATATCTACAACGAACGATGTAGACGTTTCAGAAAGTTCTAGCATTGAAATCTATCGGTCAGTTTGCATCAGTATTATTATCGTTCCAAAATATATTATTATATGCAATAATAAATCTTTATATATA
>NW_017305375.1:2775069-2783168 GCF_001594115.1 Trachymyrmex septentrionalis
TTATGTATCCAACTATTGTCAGGACCGTTTTTACAATTATAATGTAATCAAATCTATTATATAATATTTGTTATAAATTCTCTCAAACTATAGCGCTCTTACAAGGCATTTAACGCCACCAATCACAAGTGCGACTTCGACATCTGAAGTGGAAGTATCAGATATTGAAAGTGTACAGGCATTCGTGAATACGCAAAACGAGCAGATCCTTAGACTCTTAAACGTCGTGCAGGAAATATCACCACAATTGCTTGGCACGGACGCCTTGAAAACTAGCAAAGGTATAATCCAAATGGATTTAAAGAACTTATCTCTTAATGTGTTAAATTATTTGTAATAAAATGTAATAAAATAATCTAAGCGATGCATTCAAAATTTCATTAGGCGAAACAAAATTGAGAGGCAGTGCAATAAAGAAAGTAAAGAATTATTACCAAGAGGTGGCATGGGGTGCATTGTCTAGTATTTTAGATCATGTAATATTGTGGTGGTCACGAGAAGCCCTTGCGACTCATCACAGTCACGGCGCTCAGCATCTCAAAGATTGGTTGCGGCAATTTATTCAAGGGAATGAGAGTAAGGATGTCTTTCTATTTAAAATCATTTCTCATTTTTAATTTTGTTCTTGGGAGAAAAGTATTACTATCTTTGAAAATTTAGTCCCGCCTACGGTGAGATCAGCGTTACAAAATTTATGCGATGCGCTCGGATATCATACGACTATCACTGCTTGGGACCAGACGTTTAGATTAGCCTACACCTCGGCCTTCGAGTGCCGTTCGAAGCCGTCAGCCACAGAGGTGGGTACTTTATAAAGAAAACTTTCAATCTAGAATTTCAAAGATGTTTGTTTAATAAAATTAATAAACGTAGAAAAAAATTATAATTGTAGCAGAAAGATCATTAGTAGAAAAACAGGGAAAATAATAAATTTTCTACACGGAAAGAAGAGTTTGAAAATATAAAAAAAATTAAATAGATACGCATCTGAAAATAATTTTGTTGAATTATTAAACTAATTATATAGGAAGCTTAAGCATGATAAATAATGTTATAAAAAGTTTTAATGTTCTTGCTACCAATTTGAATGTCCTACATAATTATTTTAATGATTTCAATAAAATTATTTTGATCTTTTGTGTTTAACTAAATTTGAGAAAAAAATCGTTTTTTTTTTATATAGATGGCAAATAACCATTCGAATTAATGTTTGATAGGGAACTGATACTGGTCAAATGTTTATTGAGCTGTTTCAACTACTGGTCACCCTCAGCAATGAATGCGAGGTGGGCGGCGAATGGGTGATAGGAGCACCCTTGGTAGAACTGCCATTGTCGGAGCAGATTGTCGTGTTGCACAGGATGGATCATTCGGTACACACGGCGAGATTGTGGGCCATTCAAGAGACTAAGATTATAGCCCACACTTGGGATCTAGACGTGCTTTTTCTCTTAGTCAAGGGTGACGTAGTAAACTTCCTTGAAGAGTTATCTTATCTCAAGGTACTACTTTTTAAATATGTTTTTTATAAGGAAAATACTGTATTTATTTTTCATCGATTGATTTTAGCTCGCTGATCACACAACTGCATTGTCCATGAATTCTATTAGCGTCCAAGTATATGTGTGCACGAAGATGAGAGCAAAGATCGTTTCTGAAGTCAAGGCAAACATTGAATTACTTCAGGTATAATGTTGTACTAGTTGAATTTCAGACATGTAATTAAATGAAAAGATGATTTTTGGAATAAAGATTTTCCGATGTGCCATGAATAAATTAAAAGACAAATAACTTAAATATTTTTTTATCAACATCTTTCATATAGATAAAATCTCAAATATTAATCTTATAATAGAAACGATAAATTTTTATCGAAATAAATTTAATACCGTCAAAATCGGGAAAGATTTCTTTCGTGAATATAATAATATGTGTTTATAATCATCTTTGAATCTCTTTCTTACTGCTTATAAAATTGACTTTATACTTATTTATTTCTATAGATTTGCCCTGCTAAGTGCATCGATACGCTCGCCAAGATATGTCGCGTGATAAGTCTCGCGAATTTGCATATGTGTTTTCCACAATCGAATTATTGGAGAAAAAACAACAGCACCTCTCCAGTGGCGGCTAGTTTTTATGTGGAAACTTATTTTGGTATATGTTTCTTCTGTTATTATTCTATTATTGTCATAATAGAATAAATAATACAATTGAAATTGTAGAAAAAGTATTGCTGCCAGTATTAGAAGTGATAGAGGATCATGAAACATCCAACATGATTCTACGAATAATGTGCGAGGCATGGCTTGATTATATTTATCTGCACCGCATCAAGTTCAGGTAAATTTTTTATTTGCTCGATATCCCAGTTGACGCTATTCGTGAAGCAATGCAGAAAATTATAATACGTTTTCTACTTGTTAACATTTCTATTTCCCCTTGTTTATTAAAATAAAATTTTAGCGAGTACGGTGCGCAACAATTGTTGACGGATTTCGCGTATGTATCGACGTGGGTCACTGAGTGTTCGATTATCTCGCAAAACGTCAGGAATCATTTGTTGAAGAACGAGGTCCTACGTCGTTGCGAAGGTGTTGGTCGGCTTTTGTTAAGGCACCCGGGTGAAGCTATCGCTATGCGCAAACGATTGGGTAAATTAAATGTGGAATTTATTTGTACTTCTTAAAGATATTTGCGATTTTCAACGAGGTTCCATCGCAAATAAATCAATATCAAAATGTTATATTTTTTCTTCTTATTACAAGGAGATTTGTAACATCTCTAAAAAATTTTTTATTAATGATGGAGATCTAAATCTTTTTTTTTACTGATGCTTTCTCAAGGAGAGATTAATGCCCGTACCTATAGTCAGGCCTTATATTTAAGGCTTCCTTAAATTTATCTTCAGATAATCTAAAGATAAATTTAAGGAAGCCTTAAGTATAAGGTCTGACTATGAATACGGGCATAAGTCTTCTTTTTATTGCTTTTGTGCGGTTTTAGCTCGAAGAACGAACGAACGTGGATCTCCTGAATCTCCAGGTCTCGAACGCATGCCAGCTGAAATGTACGTTCCGAATCAAGAACAGTGGCTTGAATTGCGCGCTCCTAAGCGATACAATTTTTGTTGTATGGAATAAAGAAAGTAAATAAATTGTCAATCAAAATTATATCTCACGTTCTCTTTTCCCAAAATTATTTTATAAATTGTTAAATACAACAGTTTGATTTTTTTAATATAAAAATATTGCAACAACATTGCAACAATATTTTGAAAGATTACAATATTTCATAAAATATTGATGCAATATTATAGCAATATTTCTATATTTGCTAAAGCTAAAATATAAGAACAGGGAATAACATACAGGTTATAGATTTCATTAGAAGAGACACTATCAGAAATCGTATAGTAATGCAATTTTTGATTGATATCTATTGGCAATGTTGGGTAGTATTTAGATACATGTATAGAGATACAATTTATGTATCTAACCTATATCTGAGGTACATTCAAATTTGAGTATTTGTATCTGTATGTAGATAAAAAAACACAGTATCTGAACTGATTTTCAGATGCATTTTTCAGATACATTTCCTCGGCATAGTCATAATTTCATTTTATATGTGATTATCGATTAATTTTATTCAGAAAAAAAGCAGCTTTGCTGTTGCAAAATTAATATAACATGATTGGTCTTTCCCTTAGTTTCTCGCTGGATCTAAATGCGAATCAATCATATTAAAGAATTTTACAGTTACACAGCTGCTTTTTTTCTGAACCAGTGATCTTAGATTGTGGAATTTCTAACGTATGTACAGTTAAGCTGAAAACACAATATTTGAAGCATTTTTAGTTTATAAAATTATGATGAATAATGATGAATAGTATCGTCTTATAATTCTTATCCTAAATCATTTTACAATAATTATAAGTTTTTTCAATTATTTAAATGTAAGAAAATGAATAAATAAATAAATGATTTATTTAACTAATACATTTTTTACGCATTATCATTAATACGATAAAATTAATTTAAGAATATCTGAAATGTATCTGAAGATACTTTTAAAGTGTTTGATATTTGTACTTATATACTCGTACATTTTAATATATGTATCTATATCTGTATTTAGATAAATTTTGTACATATAACTGTATTTGTATCTAGATAAATTTTATAGTATCTTACTAGATAGATTTTAAGAGTATCTTACCCATCACTGTCTATTGGCGTTATTCTCTAATTGTTACTATTGCTTGTGCTTTTTATTGTGTCTAAACACTTAGTCGTATATATAATTCATATTACATAGATTTTTTTAAATCTATTTATTACTCTCTTTTACTGTTCAGTAACTGAATTCATTTTGTACTTACTTTTTTACTATGCAAAACTGTGAGAAAAGCATTATATCTTGATATCCTGAACAATTTTCCTCCTTAATTATTAGACAAAAATCAGTATAACTGCTTAATAATCAATCAAAATAATACTAAATTTCTATCGAGATATTCCAATGTTCATTTAATATGTTAATAAGATTCATGCAACTATAATGTGCAAATTACGATCATTTGTTGCCAATATAGATTTGTTCTCAGAATCCCAACAAAGGGCGGAAGCCTTTCTATAATACGACGGCGTATTACGTTACGTAGGTATAAGATGTGTGGTATTACACACCGCGGCATCGTCTGCCGTCTCTAGCAGTCAAATGTCTGCGTTCATTGTCGTCGCCACGGTATTACAATAATATCAATCTTGATGGAAACTTTACACAATGTAGAGTCTGAAACGTTGACGTAATATTAGTTGTACAGTGTTTAGTGTTACATACGCATATAAATATATACAGGAAATTGACTAAGTGCAATCGAGAAGTTGCTAAAGTCAAATATTTGTTCTTTTGTGTAATGAATAAACAAAATGAAATAAATTAAATAGAAGAAATATCCTTTTCATTAACACATAGTGCACAAAATTAAGAAATACACACACCCAGGTGGAAAATTTGTATTAAATTTAATATATTTCACGTGTTTTAAATAATCTATTCATTGGATCTCGTCTGTTTTATATAGAAACAGTTTACCTGGTCAAATTATTCCGTTTTGGGATGTTACAGTTTTTATGGGCAAATGTCTCCTTTATCACATCTATAGAAAATCAATAGATATAAAAAACATGAAGTTTTGAAAGTCTAGAATCTGTGAGTGTCTGCTATCTCTTGATAACTTGATGTTTTCTTTAATGCGCAATTTTCTTGAGAAGACGAAGAATTTTTATGTTAAGTGCTATATGTATTATGTAAGTATGAGTATTTGTCGTGTAATCTTACAAGTATATATGTGTGTGTGTGTGTGTGTGTGTGTGTGTGTGTGTGTGTGTGTGTGTGTGTGTGTGTGTGTAGTGGTTATAAAACACTATTATACATACACATACATACATACCTAAAGTATACATGAAATAAACACGCACGCAGCATTTATGTGTACGTACATATCTATATATTACGCATAAAAGAAATTATCAAGTTATCTTAAAGAGATATAAAACTACATAAAGTCTGTGACTTTATATCTTTCTATTTTTTATCGTTGATTTTCTGTGGATATGACGAAGAAGACATTTGTTTAGAATCATAAACACTAAATATAGATACCTATCTCAAAACGGAGCAATTTGATCAGGTACATTATTTTTCATATAAAATGTTTAGTAAAACCTAATTTGTGTTCATTTAATACAAGATGAATATATTAAAAAGTAACACAAATATTTTGTAAAAAAATAAACACAAAAATGTAACTGACACAATTTATAAGTATAAAATAATGGAAGTATTTATACAATTTATAAGTATAAAATAATAGAAGTCTTTTCAATAAAATTAACATTTATAATGTGTTAATTAAATTAATACATATTTTATACCCTTATCTTAAAATACATTATTTTTATATTATTTGTTTACTTACTCTTAAATTTTGTTATTTAAACGCTAAAAAATATTGCATATTAATTTAACATCATTATATTAAATTAATGATTGGATATTAAAAGTTCAACACAAAAATTTTGATAAAAATATAAATGAGTCGTTTTTAATACAAATATAAAATGTTATACAGATATAAACTTGTGTAAAAATAAATATTAAAATACACACACACACACACACACACACACACATGTATTAAAATTAATATTAAAAAAGGACCAGCGAAACTCGAATTTAGTTAATTGCATAACTTAGTCATATGTTTTCGAAATGATAATTATCTGTACTTGCATGATAATTGAGGTACTTTTGAAAACTGTTAAATATGCTTTATAACATTAATAATTGCAACTACATTCTTGAAAATGTAATTTCCAAGTGAATTCCTTTCATTGAAATGATTGTCAATACTGAAATCTTTCAAATACACATTATACAATCATATGCAATAAGCCAGCTTTTCAAATTTTTATGTTTTTATTACCAATTCATAAATGTATATATTTTTGGATATTATGTGTTAACAAAAATAACATAATTTTTTTGCAGTGTAGTGAGTTTAATTACTGTTCATAAATAACAAAATAATAACTATTTAATCTCAGCAACTTTCCGATTATCTTGTAGATGTATTTCAGTTTTAATTTTGCTTCCAACATGTGTAAAATACCGTTAAATTATTTAACAAACTATTTATTATACTATTTTATTTTACATTACATTTCATTATATTTTCATACTGACTGCAAGATAACACACTCACAATGTGATTGTTGTAAATCATCTCTATGATGTATGATCGTTTACATTTTAAGACGCAAACTCGTATTATACCGCAAAATAAAAATTCGTGAGGCAGCTCATGTTTCGCTCCCGACTGTCGATTCTCAATTCACCTTATATAATCAGATTACCTGCGCGAGCGTGTGAACCAAGTAATCCACTTGGGTTAAGAACTTTATTGGACTTTGCTTTCCTTCAACCATATTGAAAAAATACAAAAAAAAGCTCATGCCTAAAATCTTCTAAGACAGCGACTCGTCAAAATTTCAGGATAATCTTTCGATTAAAAATGATTTTAAATATCATTTTCTCTCATTGAGAAATTTTTGATTTCGAATTTAGAGTTTTCTCCAAACGAGGGTGAAGTTTAACGGTGAAGTGTTGTGTAATTACTGACAAATTATAATTATAATTAATCACAATTATTCGTTATAAATGTGGCACCGGAAAAGCTCGGGTATCTGTACGTATCGATCACTCATACGTGTTAGTCGTGCAAGGTGAGTCATATAAGGGGGATCAAATTGCCAAGCAAGAAGAAACCTCGCCTGTGGCTGAAGACAGAATTCTGCATATTATTTAACCTAAGTGTTTCTGTGGACGAAAATGCGCGGTATCACGGAACGAACGCCTCTAAGAAGGTCTACGGATTCGATTGATTACATTGAGTTCGCCAGCCTCTTAAGGACTCGAAGAACGCGACTACGACAGTTTCAATGCTGCGTCTGCGGTATCTTGATGTAAGTGTGAGTTATGTTCAAAATAGGATTGAAAAAAGAAATTAAATAATTTCTGGTAGAAATTTCTCAAATTGTAAGATTACTAAATTACATCCAAATTCTTATTTTTTATTTTCAAATTTAATTAGCGATAAATTATATACGTATTTTACTTACAAAAACTACAGCTAAATCAACAAACTTGCTATTTTATAAAAAAGTGGAAAGGTGCAGAAATCAAAAATAAATATCTAGTAATTTAAATTTCATATTCTAACAATTATAGGATCTCTAATCTCCATCAAGCTATCAATAGACGCAAGAATTTGATCGGATTACTAAAAGATAATAAATTACATATTGCCAAAAATATCGCACATTGGAGTAATTAAGATTACCATGCAATTAGATTTTTCAATATGATTCATGATTTTTCACGATTTCACAGAGTGGTTTTTACCATGGCTTTAGTGATATCCATCAGCTACTCCATGAGCCAAACCAATTCCACTTATCCTGGGAATGACAATGTAACATCTCCTGACAGTTCAGATAGTGCCTTGAGATTAGGATTGGCACTTGGATCTA
>NW_017305375.1:2783268-2789005 GCF_001594115.1 Trachymyrmex septentrionalis
GACTTATCCTGGGAATGACAATGTAACATCTGACAGTTCAGATAGTGCCTTGAGATTAGGATTGGCACTTGGATCTATTTCGCACGCAGCCTTCAGCAGCACCGCTAGTGTCACAGCTGAGCCCAATTCTATCTTAATATCTAAAGAGAATATCAATACCTCAACAAAGCATCTCAGCCAACTGGAATACACCCAGGGATTACGAGCTGGCGAACAAGCGATAAAAAATCGTCTATCTGCGGATGTAATCGCCGCGAAATCACCGTTGCCACCTTCATCTCCTGAGTCCAGACATCGTCACGCAGTGAGCACATCTTCTAACGTTAGCGCTCTTGCTTTAGCAGCAGTGGGCGAAATTGCGGCGACGAAAATGATCGAGAAAATGAGGTAAGACTTTATTTTGTTCTGCAAACAAGTTCTGCAAATATGAAGATCTTCAATTTTTTAAGAAAAAATAATATTAAGTTCTTTAAATTAAATTGTTAAGATTATTTTAAACAATCATAATTCGCATTAGAATTCAGAATATAATGTTATTTTCATGCACTGTGTAAAAAAAGCGTTTAAAAAAATTAGAACGACATTTGATTGACTGCATGGTATTTCTTGGAGTGAAATCTCACTCTAAGAGAATGAAAATACGGCCATTTTTGGAGAAGAATGAAAATATTTTATTTCTTGAAAAAGAAAATTTTCATACTCTTTCAAAAATTTCACTACAAAAAAGAAATGAGATTATCTATAATCTATAGTATAATATTTAATTTATTTTATTTTGTTCACTTATTACAAAATAACAGCTATCTAGTTTCAATAACTTCCCAATTGTAACTTATAGATATAATATAAAATTTTATTTTTTTTAATTAATATCCATTTATTAGCAAATAAAATTATCATATAAAATCATAATATGTTAGTTTTAGATAGGATTTCAATGATATTTTTTTATTTGAGGTCTATTCATGATGAACCATCGGCGATCGATACTATCTTCGACAGCGGCTGGTTACCGAAAAATGTGTGTAAACGATACTTCGACCACACTTGTAAAACCGGCAAATACCGAACTATTGACGGCAGCTGCAATCGGCCGAGAAGCTGGGGCGCTAGCATGATGCCATTTCGAAGAACCCTGCCACCCGATTACGCCGACGAAATCGAATCGCCTCGAAAGGCACGGTCCGGAAAGGAATTGCCTTCCGCTAGGGAAGTTAGTCTGAAAGTACACAAACCTTCGGCCAGCAGTAATCCGTCCTTCACGGTGATGCTGGCAGTATTCGGCCAGTTCCTAGATCATGACATTACCGCGACCGCACTCAGTCAAGGCGTCAATGGAAGTTTCATATCATGCTGTTCACCATTAGGAAAACAACATCCAGAGTGTTTTCCTGTGCAAGTGGCAACCGGTGATCCTGTGTATGATTTGACTGGCAAAACCTGCATGGACTTTGTGAGATCGGCGCCGGCTCCGCAGTGCAAACTTGGTCCTAGAGAACAGCTCAATCAAGTAATCCCAAACATATATTCATATAATTGATTTACAAATAACAGAACTTTTGATTGAAAGAACAAGTCTGCAGTCTCTTCTTTTAAGCTATTCAATGCTAAAAGAGAACTAAAAGATCAGTAAATTCTTTTTGAAAAGATGAATTTTTACAGATATCCAATAAAAATTAATAAAATTAAGAAATTTCTGTTACTCTCTGAATCTGACGATGAATCTATTAGATATACTCAATTATATTTTTTATGTTACATCTGCGAATTTATTATTGTTATTAAAATAAATTTAGTATTTATTCTTTTTTATGCAAGTATACTATTTTGATTCCTCGAAATTAATCAGTGTCTTTTAATCAGTATAAATTAAATAGGTCTCACACACAGACTCAGCGTCAGTAACTTTGTCATAGATTTTGACGTCAAAGTTTGAAGAGTTAATATAATAAGGATTATAAATTTGAAGAGAGAGCATAGATTTGAAAATTATTCATATATATATATATAATATTTATTGTATCTCTCAATAAAAATATAATATTCCTGAAATATTATAAATATTATTTTCAGCATGACATTCTAAGAATATTGCATTTTATAAGAATATATTGTATAAACATAGATTTAAAAATTATTTGGATCGCCAAAAGCGATTGAGACTAGAAAGTGTGTAGATATAACGTTACGTCCAGGTCAGCGCCTTCATTGATGGCTCAGCTATTTATGGTTCCGATAACGAGACTGCTTGCAATCTGCGTGAATTCAACGGTGGTCGTTTGAGGATGCAGTACACTTCCGACAATAGGACTCTGCTGCCGCCGAGCACGAATCCCAATGATGGTTGTAATCGGGAAGCCGAGCGACGTCGTGGCCGATATTGCTTTGCCGCGGGCGATGCCAGGGCGAACGAGAATCTGCACCTGACCACGATGCACCTTCTTTGGGCACGACAGCATAACAGAATCGCAAACGAATTAGCTAGGATCAATCCCGCTTGGAACGATGAAACGCTCTATCAGGAAACACGACGAATTGTCGGAGCTCAGTTGCAGCACATCACTTATCGCGAATTTCTGCCCATTATCGTAGGCGACAAAAGAATGAATGAGCAGGACTTGAGGCCCCTTATATCGGGCTACAAGAAGCGGATGCACGATCCGGACGAATTGGAGAACGATCCAACGATCGCTAATCATTTTGCAACTGCGGTTTTTCGTTTCGCTCACACTTTGCTACCAGGATTGATGAGAATGACGGACGCTGAAAAGGACACACCGTCCTACATAGAGCTGCACAAAATGCTGTTCAATCCCTATAGCCTTTATGCTGAAGATGGCATCAGACGTTCAGTTAGCTCGGCCACGACCAACGTTATTCAGAGATACTCCACGCACGTAACTTCGGAGCTAACCAATCACCTCTTTGAGGATTCCATGGCTAATTCTACTGTACCATGCGGCCTTGATTTGGTGTCATTGAATATTCAACGGGGACGGGATCATGGATTACCAGGATACACTGTATGGCGAGAATATTGTGGTCTGGGAAAGGTGGAAACTTTTGGTGACCTTGAAGGCTACTTGGATCATCAAGTTCTGAAACAGATATCGGATCTTTATGAGACCGTGGATGATGTAGATTTGTATACCGGCGCTTTAGCGGAAATACCAGAGTCGGACAGTTTAATCGGACCTACGTTTACGTGCTTGATTCTTAATCAGTTTGTACGTTTGCAAAAGGGAGATCGTTTCTGGTACGAATTTGTCGAACAGCCATATCCTTTCACAGAAGGTACGATAAATTTTGGCGAGTAACAATAAAATTTAATTTTAAAAGTGGCTTAACAAAAAATTTGTTACTTGTTTTTTTAATTTCAACAAAAAATAATTAGTTTAAGCATTTGTATGTTTAATATAAATTCTATTGCACTATTTTTTTCGCTTACAAAGTGCAAATTAAGGCTCAATTTGAAATTGAAATTCTTTGTTTTGTAAAACATTGTATTATTTTTTGTATGGAATTTAGATTAAAATTCTCTATATATTTTTCTAAAATATACAGAATTTATTTGTATTACTAAAAAATAATTCAGAATTATATATATTACATATGTTATATATAATCCATTATCACAATCTTTATTTTTTTAAATGTTGACTTAGATATATATTTTTTATATTAATTATATATACATATCTATATATATAAGAAATGAATAGAATGTTCTATACATGCCTTTAAAAAACTAAATATGATTTTACTTAAATATTAGTTCGTTAATAGGTTTTTGAAATTTATAAAACATATTATTCTGTCAAAATTTTAAGAAAGAATAAAACGCAACAAGAATGTAGCATTTACAAACATTTCAGATCAACTCATGGAGATTCGTAAGAGTTCGATGGCGAAATTAATATGTGATTGTTCTGACGGAATCACGTATACTCAGATACAAGTTATGCGTTCTGCTGGCACTGATAATTCTATGGTATCATGCAAAGATATACCAGGACCTTCATTTACACCGTGGAAAGAAAATTACACTTCCAACACTTTAACGTCATCGTAATCCTTAAATAAGTATGAGTTAGTTCTCATAGACTGATACAAATTATTTTGTTTAATTAGATTTTGCAAATTTTATATCTGTGGTCCAGATATTTTAACAACTATAAAATGAACATTTCTAAATGTATCCTCACTACAAAATAATTTCATTTACGTTATTAGCAAATATGTGTTTTTATGAATTATTTATAAATTTTGCTTAATTATTCAATTTTCTCACAGATGTGCGATTATATGTATAATACAAACTATCAAAAAAATAATTTTAAAAAATATATTTAAAAATAAAAATTAAATTTTATATATTTAAATAACAATAAATTTTACATAATTTAATAATATAATAAAAATTAATTAACGCAAATTAATTTTGTGAATGAATTATAGTTGTATTTTATATTATAGCCCGTGTTCAGAACGCGCTTTTATTAATATAAATGCGCGTTTTTTATTTCTAAAATTCTACAGTAGATATATATAATGCAAACTATATTTTATCAGCGCTCATTACAGCGTGTTCTGAATACAGACTATATATATATGTATTCTTCACGGCAAATAAAAAAATTATAAAAATTCAGTTTCTCATTCATTGCATTTTAAATTGTATAATAATAACGATTCTAATTCGAGAATATCGAGTGGATCGTTTTGCGGGGATATGCTATAAGAATTAGGGAGTAGGTAATTCGATGGGAAGTGAATTAAGAGTTGCTTTTAAGAATCAGTGGAGAATTATGAGCTTTAAAGCTGTTTTTAGGTGTGGGCGGAGATGATTTTATATCTGTTTTTATATATATCTGATAAGGGATATCTCTACATATCCCTTATCAGATGATGTCACATCTGATAATTGCTGGATAACCGGATTTTATCTGTCAATTACATGAAGAGATCAAAAAATTGAGAATCTAATTTTTTTACAGTAAAAAAAGGGATTTTTTAAATATACATAGAGGAAAGTCGCCGATATCGACACATCACTTTGTTTTTAAACACAACTACGTAGTATTGCGGCGTTATCCAATTTTTAAAAAATCCGATAAATGTACTTCTAATATTTGTAATTTCTTCTATTCGCTACTGTATATTTCTCTTGATTGTGCTGATTTTCAAGTTAAATTTCTATCAACGATAAAATAGAAAAAACGTTTTAATTTAGAAGTTAGATATAATTAAATAAACTGTCTACGTGATAATATCTGTAACTAATCAATAATACAATACCTGAATATGAAAGTCCGCAAATACATGGTTATTAAGACTTCTTGAAACGGAACTTCTGAATTTTTAATTATTGCATGTGTCACTTCTTTTGTTGGAATAAAAAAATCGAAAATGAGAGAGTAAATTAATAAGAACAGAGGAAAGATAAATGTGATATAGGTGAGGATAACGATATATATTTATTATTTATATGTACTTTTAATTTTCATACATTTAACTTTATTACTCGATGTGCATACTATATATACTATTATTATATTCAATAATTTTAACAGTATTGTTATAAATAATATTAAAAAATTAAGTTGGAATTATGAAATTAAAAAAAGATTTTACAGATGTGTTTTTGTAATAGATTTTATATATATATATATATATATATATATATGTGTGTGTGTTTATTTATATGTGAATATATTTCAGAACGTCACCAAATGAA
>NW_017305375.1:2789105-2804185 GCF_001594115.1 Trachymyrmex septentrionalis
TCCGAAAAAAGACCAGTCAGAAAAGAAAATTTCTCAAGAAAAATACTATTACCCAAATATTTAAATGTTTTTCCTTTTCCCTAAACGATTCCCAAATTATATAGACATGAATAAATCAGAAATATTCAATTTGTCTGTTATTCAATTTGTCAGTATTCAATTTATCTGCTATTCAATTTGTCAGTAAGTTTCGAAAGGTGGACCTGATTTATCCGCAAGATCGAAAAGGTCGATAATAATGCATGCGCGCTTATCAGCAGTAACATGGAATTAAAAAAAACAATTTTTTTCACTATTTCTTTATTCCACTACGTTTTGCTATTTTATTATTTTATTAAAAATATATTTACTAGATATTTTTAGTCAATGTTCATTAAAGATATAATTTCAAATCAAATCTAGCATTACCGATAATACAGTCACAAGAATTATCTGGAGCATCTGGATGGTTCTTTTTTAGAATCGCAATGCACGCGTTCCATTGATGCGATTGAAAGAGTGAGAATGGAGGGTGAATTAAGAATTGTAGTGAAATGGAGCGGAAAAGAATACGATATCCTTGATATTCAAGAGGAAGATACGGTTCTTACTCTGAAAGAGCGTATACACAGAGAAACAGGTGTTCGTCCGGAACGTCAAAAACTGTTAAATTTAAAGTTTAAAGGTTATATTTTGAACTATTCTTTGATAAGTTCTGTCAAATAAATATAGTCATTATTGTAATTATAATAATTTATTTTAGAGTTTATATCGTCTTGAAAGAAATACAGCTAAATATCTAGCTATTAATTATTATTATCCAGTATATATCAATTATAATTCTTTAACTTATATTTTATACGCATATACATATATATTATGATTAATTACACCGTTGTTATTTAATTTATATATTATGAATAATATATAAAATAAGATCATATATATATATAATATATATATGATTCTTTATGATATTTATAATTCTTAAAATAATTTTGCTTTCGTATACATGAAAGTAAAAAAATTATTTTGACAATATATATAAACTAATAATTCTTTTATACATTGATTGTTTTTATTAGTGTAAAAAATTAGTAATAGAAAATTTGTAATAGATATAGTTAATCTAAATACACAAAGTTTTTAAAAAAATATTTAGAAATTTGTTCTTTGTTAGGCAAGGCAGCACAAGATGAGGACATAATCGGCAAATTAAATTTGAAGCCTGGCTTCAAACTAATGTTAATGGGTTCGCGTGAGGAGGATATTGCTGAAGTCAGTCAAGCACCTGAGGATGTACCTGATGTAATAAATGATCTAGATATAGAAGAGGAAGAAGTAGAAATTGAGAAGGCTGAAATAAATCTACGTAAAATCCAGATACGAATCGATCGCTATATAATTACAGAGTTGAATTCTTTAAGAAATGATAAGAAGCTTCTTGTGCTAGACATAGATTACACTTTATTTGATCACAGATCAGTGGCAGAGAGCGGAGCACAGCTAATGCGTCCGTATCTCCATGAATTCTTAACACGCGCTTATAAAAATTATGATATAGTCATCTGGTCAGCCACTAGCATGAGATGGATCAACGAGAAAATGAAGCTTTTGGGAGTTTCAAATCATCCAAACTATAAAATAGCTTTTCATCTGGACGTCCTTGCCATGATTACTGTTCATACACCAAAATATGGGGTTGTCGGAGTAAAGCCACTGGGTATTATTTGGGGAAAATACAAGCAGTTCTCTGCGAAAAATACAATAATGTTTGACGATATCAGACGAAACTTCATAATGAATCCACAGTCAGGATTGAGAATAAAACCTTTCAAACACGCTCACACGAGCAGAGTCAAAGACTTTGAACTACTGAAACTATCAAGATATTTGGAATTGATAGCTGATGTTGAGGACTTTCAAATCCTTAATCATAGAAAATGGGAAGAATACAAACCAAAAAAGAACGATCACAGCAATGAACAAACCAGCAGCAATGATAAACAATAAATTTTGGCGAAACTTATTGTTCTTCATGCCACTTTGACCAGTTGATTGATAGAAGACACATTGATTGATAGGAGAAATACAGAGTGACTTCAAGATTGTATACGATGAAGTGAATGCACGAAGAAAATGCATTTGTCAGATGTTTTAAAATCATGACCGAAAGTGACAAGACTGTCCTGCGTTGGATAGGACGACGATTAATTTAAGTCAGTTTCCTCTCATTGTAAGAAAATGACACGTGATATTTAGGTCTGTTCGTATTGTTTGGATTTTTTGAACTTAGAATTTTTGCTTTCAATATCCGAATATATATTTATCTCGTTTTAATGCAAAAATTTTTAAAGGTTTTAAGCAACACGAACAAATCTATTTAGCAATTTTTTTAAAAACATACGTATTTTCACATTTTTCTTATTCTATGTATTTGTAATCATTGGTTCTGTATACATGTATAGCGATTTAAATAAAAGGCACGGAGTGGTCAACATGAGAGATGCAATAATATACGTATTTGGGTGAATCCAGTGCTGTGCATTACGTTTGCAAAATTTTCTACATGTAGAGTTTGTTATATACATTTTGCGTCACGCGTATGAGTTGGTGAACTTTTAATCTTATTCGACACGACGCGGAAACAATTGTTCACAGTTTACACCTATATGGGTTTCATGCAGTGTATTTCAATCATTAATACGTAATACACTGATTATGTAAATGCAATATCTATTTTATAATTAAATGCTAGTTGGCGACTTTGTTTAAGGAATTGAACGATTTTTAAACTGTTTAAATAAGATACTATTTCCACATTTTTCATACCGATTTAAAGCTACTACTTATAATTACAGAAGGATGTAAAATATGAGATGAAAAGTTCATATAATATTGTATAATAAAGCTAATTTATCCAACAATTCGATTTTTAATTTTGTCTACCTTTAAAATTTTAGATCCGTATCTACCAAATATAATAAACGTATACGAAATATATTTACCATTTATTTGTTCTTAAATTTTTTTAGAGATCGTTTAAAAAAGACTATACAAATAAATTTTTTTTGCTTAAATACGTTAATTTTATTATTTTATTAAATTCTTATTTTTATAATATGTACGTAATTATATTTTTTGTGAAATTATACTTTCTGTAAAAGCACTTTTTTATGTTTACGCTTGAAGCTCATTTTTAAGATCAAAATAAATCACATGATTAAAATTGACACTTGACATTCAATTTGGACCACGTGGTCTATTTTAAAGCTAAAAATGAGCGTCGAATGCCAGCATGATTTTGATAAAATTGCTGTAAAAATATCTCGGAAATAGTTATATAAAGTATAGTATCTTAATATTCATAAGAAATTATATTTCAAAGAGACATTTAAAATTCGCTCTTTTATATTTCAAAATTTATTATATATGCGAATATTGTAATTGAACAAAACATTAGTACATTAAATATTTTAAGTGATGATCATTTATTAAGATAAAGCCTCTAGATAATAAATTCATCCAAGACATTCATCCTTCTCTCTAAAAGTAATGTGATAGAAAAAACTACTTAATAATAATAATAAATGTAAAAAAAGAACATTACGAGATCCCGCCTCAATTATTCATATGTTACCAATCAGGTCAAGAACGACTCTAATCAAACGAATCGGGGAAGCACTTTATCGGAATATCGAGCGACTAGCTGTCTCGGCATTGCCCATTGAGGAATAATGGGATTGATTTGCGTTGTAACCTTCCCTCCCCCGCTTGTCGGTGCCTTTTAACATCGAAGAACACAATCGGTTGAGCATAGCTGAGCGTTTAGTCATGAGCAACATGGCGAGCGTTCGGTGGTAAACGGATATTTTGCTCGATGCGGAAACGTCACACATGCTGCCTGTAGCTGTCAAACTTGCAGGAAAACAGAAGGATGGAGCTGTTCCGCACTGACACTCATTTTATCTTCGTGAAAGAGAGGTACAGCCTCTGGTGTGACAAGTATACCGGTGAATTCGCCGCAAAATCAGGTGGGTGTGTGTACAATTGCATTTGACATAAAATGAGTGGAGACAAAGCGTCGCATATGAAAAGCGATCTCGATGTCATGTTTTGAGGACGCGAATCAATTTCAAGTGGGAGTATGTACATTATGTCCATAATATAAAGATTTATAGATGCTATAGCGTTCCTGATAATTGATAAAGAAGTGTTATATATATGGGACTTGATAGTGACATTTAATTATTTTGATAGAAATGATGATTTTAATGATGGATTTTACAGATTGGGAATGGGCCACGCCGAAGGATTTAGAATGTCTGGGGATGTTTTATGGAATAGTTGGAAAAATTGAACAGACATCGGTATTGGAACCTCGCTTGATGCTCATAAAGGATATCACACCAGCCGGAGAATTACATGGCGGTCACGTTGTTTACAAAATTAAATCTATCGCGTTTTTACATATTGGCACGGAGAATATGGATATCGGTTTACTACCTTGTAAGAAACATCAATATGGATTGAAGAAGAAAGGGAGCAGTGGCTTATTTGATGTACCACAGAAAGCAGCTTTAGCGAAAACTTGGGGTACAATCAAGAATGCCACAAATACTATAAAAAATACTACACAACATGCTGCCGCATTGGCTACATCTCAAGTAAGGAATCTAAAACTGTTAGAATTCATGAATTCATATTTGGTATCTTACACAATTTACAAGCTTAATATTTTCTATTTCAGATGAAGTCCACAGTGATCAAACGCAGCGTAGTAAAAGATAAAGACAGATTTGAGAAGAGAATTTTGGAAGAGCTGAATAAGATATTTACCGAAACTGATTCATTCTTCTTTTGTCAGACTGGTGATATTACTAATAGTTTGCAGCGACAATGCATAATGGAATCTCAGCATGGACAAGACAATCAAGCTAAGCCACTATGGCAACGTGTAGACGACAGATTTTTCTGGAACAAACATATGTTACATGACATTATCAATCTAAATGTTCGTAATTAAAAAGTCTTCATTTTTACATACAGGTGGCTCTAAACAAGAAGACATATTTGCCCAAATAAATATCCTATGACATTGTTGTATAATTATACTAACTGTATAATAGTAGATACATAAAATTTATCTCTTTATTTGCTTAATAATTGATAAGTGGGTATATATTATTTAAAGGCAGCTGTATAATGACTATGCATCCAATAACTAATTCAAAATTCTCATTTTTTTATAATACTTATTTTTGTCTTATTCTGCAGACAGATAAAGCAAACTGTTGGATATTGCCAATTATTCAAGGATATGTTCAAATAGAAAAATGCATAGTCGAGGTAGGTTTTGACGAGCAACCGCAACAAGAGATATTTAATTTGGCAATTATATCGAGAAGGAGTAGATTCCGTGCTGGAACTAGGTAATTTTCATTTACATAAATAATTTTCATAATTAGATTGTCATAATAATAAGTTATCTTAAATATTAGGATTAAAAAAGTATTTCTAAGTACATATAACATTACACAGGTACAAGAGACGTGGAGTGGATGATGATGGCAAGTGTGCAAATTATGTTGAGACTGAACAATTAGTTTGGTATCATGATCATCAAGTATCTTTTGTACAAGTACGAGGAAGTGTACCAGTATATTGGTCTCAACCTGGGTATAAATATAAACCTCCACCACGGATTGATAAAGGTATAAATAAAGAGGTATCTTTTACCTTTAAACTAGATTAGATTATTTTTATGTAACGTAATAATCTCGTACAATGATTGCAGATGAGGCTGAAACGCAGATAGCATTTGAAAAGCATTTTGGTGAAGAACTTGCGTTTTATGGGCCTATTTGTATTGTTAATCTAGTCGAACAGACTGGTAAAGAAAGGATTATTTGGGAAGCTTACAGTAATCATGTATTTAATTATAATCATTTAGATATAACATACACCACTTTCGATTTTCATGAATATTGGTAAGTAGCTAAGTGAATTGCTTAAACTCATGCTTCTCATATTACGACGTCTATCTTTAAAGTTTTGTGTTTAAATGCAGTCGCGGAATGCATTTTGAAAATGTGTCTATTCTGGTTAATGCATTGGCTACAATGCTAGCAAATATGGGTTACTGCTGGCGCGATAAACAAGGTACGATTTGCATGCAAAAGGGCGTGTTCCGTGTAAATTGCATAGATTGCTTAGATAGAACAAATGTGGTGCAAACCGCTCTGGGTAAAGCTGTTATGGAAATGCAGTTTTCAAAACTGGGATTAATACCACCTGACGGAATTCTGCCTGCAAACATAAGACAGACTTTTCAATCGCTTTGGGCTAATAATGGAGACATTATTAGCAAGCAATATGCAGGAACAAATGCTTTAAAGGTCTGTACATCTCACAAATTGCTCGTGCAAAGTCTGTCTTAATATAAATCGTTAATTTTGTTCCAAATGATTTCTAAATGATCTATGATTTCTTACTATTTATAGGGAGATTATACACGTACTGGGGAGAGAAAATTTACTGGGCTGATGAAAGATGGCATGAATTCCGCAAACAGGTAGAGCTTCGTATTCCTATCCTTCACATTTTGTATTCGCTTAATTTTTCTCATTTTTCATTTTTCCTTTTTTATTTCCAATATCTCACATGACACAGAGCCTTCACAGTTATTATGCCGCGGGAGATAATATCCCAGAGTTAGATGTCTCAATGTTATTCTCTATGGAACCCTGACATTGTCCTTTCATTTTCCTATAGATACTATCAACAACACTTTATGGATGACTTACGTCAGGCGGCAATAGATACGCTGCTAGGGAACTCGATTGATGTTCATCAACTGAACAACGATTGGTCACACTATTTAGATATCCTTGATAATTGCTGTCTTGAACTTATACCTATGAAACCACCAAATATACAACTTCAACTTGCTACTCATCCTGACTTCCTTTATGCCACTGCTCTATATAATTTAGCAAGGTTCGTTGCTTGCTTTTAGCTTAATTTTTGGAAAACAGCAATTACAGTTTTCTAAAATTAATTTAACTTCTTGTTATTTTTTATTACATTTATTAAATCATGTGGCGTAAAAAGAAATGCTTTATGCTATTGTCAGCATGAGTTGTTTTTTTGTTATAAAAATCCTTCTGCATGTTTAATTTTGACCTTATATTCTTCCTTTATTACAAGAATTATTTTAATTTAATTCATGAACCAATCATTTTTGTAAATGCTATAGTTAATATTATAGTCAATAAATTAGATATAAAAAAGTCGCTTTCTTTCATTTAAACAATTTCTTTTATATAGAATATAATTTATTAAACACTCTTTGGAATATTTTCTTGATACTTTGTCTCTGAATCATTCTTTAACTTTCAGCGTACTTGTTATGTATTGAGAATTAAAATATTCTTGCAGATATTACTTAAATCGTTTCAAGGATGTCTACAGACAAGCGACGATTGATATAATGTTGGGAAATTCAGTAAGCGAAGAAGTATTTTTAGAACGTACGGACGAGGAAGATAACGCGGCAACTGCGATTCACGTAAAATTATTGATTGAAGATTGTAAAAAATTACTGATACCTGATCCAGAAGTTATTTTAGGCAGTTGGGGAGTTATTGATGCTGATCCTATGTACGTATAAATAATGAATTGTTTTCCATAATACATTTACGTTGTGTTTGTTTATGAATTTATTTCAATTGATTTTTTTTTATTTTAGTACTGGTGATCCAACCGAGACGGAAATGGACACTATTTTAATATTGACTCGAGATAGTTATTACATTGCTGATTATGACGATCAAATCGATAAAGTTACGAACTATCAAAGAGTTTTATTACATGATATTGTTTTAATTGAATTTGGTCAACCTGAAAACATGGTTTCATTTTTCAAGAATAAACATTACTATTGTATTAGAATTAATTATAAAGTAAACGGCGATTACGGTTACTTTCACATGTTTCGTAGTACAAATTTAAGATTTTTCAATAATATGGCGGTTGTGATCAAAACTGAAGAGGAAAGCATTGGTGAGAGAACATATCCTTTATTTTTATCTATGGCAATTCTGAAATTTTATACTTTATATTTTTAAATTACAGAATCTTTGAAGGCAATTTGTGAAGCTATCTCAGTAGCCATGGAAATAGCAAACTTGCCAAAAGTTCCCGTAGCTATGAACGTTACGTTAGATAAAAGAAAGAGTAAATTAGTGAATGCTAAAGGTTCTACTGGATTATTGGACATTTCATCGTTTCCGGAATTGACAAGAAATGTATCTGAGACACAGTTACTTGCTTTAAAGACAGCAGGTTTGTTATTAAATTGCTTTCATTATTTATACATATAATAAAATATTTATAAAAATGAATACTTTTAGGTACAAAAGCTTTAAGCAATATGTCGGAACAATTTAGCAAATTGAATAAACTGAGTCAGAGTTTCAGCGCAAAGAAGCCAATTGATTTAGCGAAGAATATAAGTAATAGATCGGCGGAGATGGTATCTAAGCCGATTTTTACAGTTGGTAACAGCAATATTTCAGGCAATGCAGAAGAGAAGAGTAACAGTAGCAGCAGCAGCAGCAGTAGCAGCGATAATATCGAAATGACACATATACACGTCGAGAAACCAGAGAACTTCAGTCATGACAAGCATTTGATGGAAGCTTATACACCATTGATTGGTATCATTATGGGTGTGAAAAATACCAATGTTATGGATGGTTGCGATTCTAATGTAAACGAGGAAGTATTCAAGAAGATGAGACCTAACAATGTGAATTTAAATTCGAAACCTGATGTAGCCATTGATGCATTACATTTGATTCCGCAAACTGGATCCAGTACTAGTACTCTCAGCGCTTCGCCGCAGAAGACTACGGCAACGACGCCAGAGATAACAGTGTACGATACAGGAGATAATATAGGCGAGGAAAGAGATCGCATGATTCCACTATCAAGCTTATCACTTACTAAGAATATTAGTCATTCGACAGGGGATGTTGATAATAAAACATCGACTGGTGTTAAAAGTACTACTCTTCAAACGGATAGATTGGATGAAAAGAAAAGATCAGCCTCGGAACAGGATTTGACGTTGAACATTACATCGTCCCAAAGCGAATCTGCCTTAAAATCCATAAAGGAAAATATCGCGAGCGTTACTAGTCCTGTAGCATCTACAGCCAAAGATATTTTGTTGCCGTTCTCCAAATTTGCAAAAGGTGTTCAAACGTTAGGAGCTAATTTAGACCCTAGAAAATTAAAGACAGGCCAAGTAATGCGAAATTTGTCGGAACACCATATGGAAGAGCGCCAGAAACTTCAAGAAAGATGGGTCTCTTGTCAATCTAAACTTATTGCTTTATAAACTCTTTACTCGAATAACTAGCTTTTTGAACGCAATTCGTCATTAAATATCAATTTAGAGCTTATTGATGGATTGATACATTCTTAAATATCAATAATATTCATGCGAATACAACAGTCAATATATTTACAAATATACATTATTGATATTTATGAATAATATGAAATATGTTAGCAATGCAAATGCTTTCACACACTCTGAAAAAAAAAAGAAATAAGATATTAAGCGTTGTATTATAAACAGTTTTGTTATACATTGATCGCATAATTTAATATAAAAAAATATTACGTAGAAAGTGGCGAATTTTGATCACGTTTTGTAGAAAATATTATAAATCGATCTCACTGCACCTATTTTCACATATTTTCACACTTCACAAAATAATATTGTTAATGTGAAACAATTAACAAACGAAACAATTCACTGTAGGAAAGAAAACTCTTTTTTATTATGACAAATAAAACTACGACTATGTAACACTAAGTACAATGTGGTCAATATTTATTCATAATTAATTGATTTGATAAATTAATAAATATTAAGCATAAAAAATAATTAACAAATGAACTGAAGAATTTCTGTATTGTTATAAAATCATGCTGTTTTTTAGAACTTTTCTTGAGCCAATATGTGTATAAAATTTACTATACATTTGCTAAATTTTTAAGGTATATTTTTATATTTTTAATAGCATCTTTCTGAAACTAATTTATTTAATTTATGATCAACCTATAATAAAAAGCTGTTGATATGTAAACATTTTGTATCAGTATTAAATATTTTATTCTTATTATATCATTAAGTTTTATAATAGTATTAAGATTTTATTTTCTTAAGCAGATACGTGTTATTTGTTCATAGATGATTTTTTAAAAAATGAAATACATGAAAATGAGTAACATAAAATGCAGATGAGACGATTTATTTGTATGAGAAGTCAGAAAGAGAAGCTTCATAGTCAATTATGTAAATACAGAGAATTATTTAAATACAATTTAGTAAAATCTATATATATATATATATAATGTGTGTATGTAGTTAGTGATATGAGTTTAAGATATATGGTTATACCAAACACAAAAAGATACATGACATTCTATTCTTGTTAGCTTTTCGAAAAATATGTGTTAGAATTTTTTTAGATAATATAAAAATGTAATTATTTTAGAGTATTATTAAAAAATATATAAATAGAAAAAATTAAAGGCTTTTGTTAAACAAAAAAATTGATTAAGTTATAAATTTGTAAATGTAGTTACAAGATTATAGTCGTGATATAATTTAATTATGTAACAGAGAGCAGAATTGAGTAATAAGTTCATGTATTAAAATCACATTTGTATTAGTGTTAATAATTTTAGATGCTTTAACAGATGTTACAAACTTACTATAAAAGTATTTCAAAAGCCAGTAATGCAATATTATATCGAGTATATGCTTATAAAGTTGCAGGATACACTCTCCTTGATCTATGTGTAAATCAATGGTGTAGGAGGATCGGAAAAATATTACATAAATCTTATATATTTATTATAGGGAACTATAATATGACTTTACATTGCTCACTAATGTAAATAATCTATCTCATTTTGATGGTTTCCATTCCTCGTTGAAACGCTTTGGAAACATATTGACATTTATAGCAATTCTAAGCTCGTATTTTTAGCGAATATTCTTTTTACTCTTAGCAATAGTCTGTGATACAATTTTACAGAATGCATACAAATCCCTAGCACAATTTATTGGCGCTGATTGAATACTGACCCAATATATATCCTAAATGCATGCTAATGTTTAACCAATATATCGCTAATAAATTGTGCTATTAGGGATTAAATTTACGAGCAGAGTTTATTGAAAGCGTGCATTCTAAAAGACATTTGCAACGCTTTAGGATAAGAATAAAATTAGGCTATTTTCAGATACGTTTCTGTTTCTTGAAGGATTTAACTTTAGTTTGATTAACGCAAGAGCCTTTGTTATATATATTTGCTTGCTCTCTACTGTCAATTTAAAAAAGAATTACTTTAAGGAAGGTAAATTTAAATTTTGTTCAATGAATGCAATGTAAGGTCCAATGCAAATTTATTATCAAACTTGTATGATGTGTGCTATTGCATTTAGCTGCGCACTATTACGAATGATCTGCAAAAAATAGGTGAATTGGCAAAAATTTAACACGAATTAGACTGCGCGAATATCTAAAATAAACAATTGAAAAAAAATTATTCTCTTTTCTTTGTAAAAAAAAATATTTTTTGATATTTTATGATATAAATTTTTAATTCACCTATTTTTTGCGAAAAGAAAATTTGTATGTACATTGGTCGTACAAAATCATACGTAAAAATTATAGAGGCTTGACATGCCCCTTATATGTATCTGCTATTGTGTTTCCAGAAATTGTAATAAGAAAATTTGCATACACCAAACGGCAAACGGTCACAGCACTTGTAGAACAAATCATAATAAAACACATTTTTGACTTGTGAATTACAGTTTCTTTAGTTTGCATCTTCCAAAGTTTTTCAAATAAACCAATCGTTGAAATTGTTTAAAATATTTAAATTGTAATTTATGATTTTATTAATATAAAATATTCCAAGAAGCTTTTCGAGATGTGAATGTAGGTTAATAATACTTTTTCCTTTTAGTTTGTAACAATTTGTTTATTTTACATTGCTTATATCGTTTACATAAATAAAATTCATGTAAGCCTAACGTTTAAACAATACATAAATATTTCATAATATGCAAATATAATCTTGATATATAATAGACACCATCCTGCTTAAAATCAGATAATCATATTTGGCGCCAAATGACATGACTCAAGCGATAAAAATTGTCGTGAATTGTTCTGATTCCTGATTTACCATCTAATATATGTATAGACTATTATAACCCTGATAGAACCTAAACTCATCTGTGAATTGTTTACATGACAAAATTATGAACGACGCACGTGGTATAGAATGTTTGTGGGGAAATCCCATAAATTATCCACAATGTCCTCATGGTAATTTTTTCATGTTATACACAAAGTTTATTATATTTGTATTTAAAAAAATCGGTTTTTTAAAGAAACAAATTAACCTTTTTCCGCAGGACCGACATTACTATTTGGAAAATATGTCGAAGAGGGAGTTAAGAAATTTTATGCATGTTCTGCTTGCCGTGACAGAAAGTTATGCAGATTTTATTTAAAATATGGACAAGAACTGTCAAAATCTCAAAAGCATATGTGGAAACTGGAAAATAAGAAATTCGCTCAGCGTTATGTTCATCAAGAATTATATATCCGCTTTAATAAACTTAAGATAGAATCTGTGGTGAAAAGGAGTTATTGTCATAATTGTGAGAAATTAATATTTCATTCTGAAAAAGACAAGCATATGGATCATGAGATTACAGAGAATTTAACTGATTATCAGATGCATCATCCAACAGAACTTTTAAGACCTTTAGAAAATGCGAAGAAGGAAGCGCAATATTTATTTTCTAAGAAATCTACAGAGACTATAATAAATATGCTTTTGAAACTTGGAGCTAAGCAGATCCTTTGCATTGGCACACCAAGAATACATGAATATATAATTGAGCATTATACAGATAAAATATCTTCTCTCCTTTTGGATTTTGATGGAAGATTTGTGAGTATTTTAGCAAAAATCTTTACGTCAATTTGTAATATACTTTAATAATTTTTATAAGTATACATATGTTTTACTAAATATGTTTTTTACATTCTAGCATAACTTTTTTGGACCACTGGATTATTGCTGGTACAATCTTTTTAATCATCATTTTTTTAACAAAGATGCCATTAATGTTTTCAAAGATTTTCTTACTCAAAATAAAGGAAAGGATACTTACTTAATATGCGATCCTCCATTTGGTGGCCGTTTAGAACCCATATCATTTACGATAAAAACGATATTTGACCTGCATAAAAAATTAAATAAACATGCTTGTAATGACAATTTTTTCTTAAAAATCATGTTTATATTTCCATATTTTATGGAGCATATAATGAGAGAAAAGAGCAATCCATCACATATTACTGGTGGCTTAAGAGATTTAAAAATGTCTGATTATAAAGTGGATTATGATAATCATCCCTTATTTATATCAGAAAAACATGGTAGAAAGCAAGGTTCTCCAGTGAGAATTTTCACAAATATACCGTTAAATCTATTAGAACTTCCTTCATCTGATGGATATAAATTTTGTCATGATTGCGCAAAGTGGGTCTCTAGTGAAAACAAGCATTGCAAGAAGTGTAAAGAATGTACTTCTAAAGATGGTCGAACGTACCAACACTGCAATATATGTAAACGATGTGTAAAACCTACTTGGAAACATTGCCGAATTTGCAAAAGATGTATATTAGAGAAACACACGTGTGGTTCAATACCGAATATAGGAAGATGTTTCAACTGTGATAAATTAGGTAAATATCAGTGACTTCTAAGATTTCCAATTATTGCTTCTATTAATATTAATTTATTTATAGGTCATACTAGGAAAGAATGCTCTAATTTGCCTTCTACTGAAATCATAATTGAGGCAAATATAAAGAAACGCAAAGCAGACTGTGAATTAAAAACAATTAAGAAAAGCAAAATTGAACACTCCATGGAAGTTATTAAACAAAAAGCCATCTTAGTTGATAAAAAGAAAATCTTAAAACTAAGGAAAAATAAAAATTAAAAAAATAAAAAGCCAATAAATAAAATAACGAAATTAGTATAAATGTTTCTATATAATATTATAGTAAGTGTTTAATTTTATGTGAATTCGATTGGTGTAAATATTATATATATTTATATTAAAATTAAAATTGTATTATATTATTATATTTATGTTATTAAAAAATTCACGAATTTGTATTTTAGTCTGTTTCTTTATATATTTTTTTATATCTTTTCAGTATTTATTTATAGCAAAGAAAGCTAGAAATTAGCTTCTGCAACAATGAATGGAAGTATAATATCTTATTATACATTTATTCTCACATAGAGATCGGCTTGTTTGATTTCCATAATCTTTAGAGTGCTGTATTTCGAGTGGAAATATTCCCGAATACCCAGAAAGAATTTTAAGTAAGGAGATTCAATATGTATAAATACCCGAGAGAGTCTCTCAAGAGGTACAGTAGTATCTTTCCGATCGTCTGTATATCATCTCTCACAACATCGCTAAAATCTCTTCAGGATGTTAAAGGAACTCATTGTTTTTGCGAGTTTGATTTTTCTGAGTTATGCTTGTTTGATTACGAATTGTCCTCGTGGCGGAAAGAGGAGTGATGTAGCATCTTCTTTGAAAACTGTTATTCGAGAAGTACGTTATATGTTATACTACATTATATTTTTATTTTTACAGTAAAATTCTTTTCGATTTTAACCATCTTCTTGCAAAAATTTTATAAAGACTAGCAAATTCTTATATTTACTCAATTAAACATGTTATTAAAAATTAAATAATTAGAATTTATTTATCTTGTATATTACTCTTCTATTATTTATGTTGCTCTTTTCTATTTACAATGATTTTAATAGATTTACAATGATTACATTAATTCAAGAATATTTATTTTTTGCACTGGTAAAATTTTGATCTGTATTAAAGAAAATTTAAGGATGATCAATAGAAAATTTATACTATTATAGAAACAAATTATACTAATCTTAGA
>NW_017305375.1:2804285-2814420 GCF_001594115.1 Trachymyrmex septentrionalis
ATTACGTATAGTCGCATACTATAAATTTTCAGTATTCGCAATGAATAACGAAACGCAGCTATAGCATAATTGTAAAATCTCAGAAGAACAAAAAATCTCGAGGTTTAATTTTAATTGATTAACAATGTTTATATTATTTAACAATTAATCTGATAATTAGAAGATATTTATCTATGGAAATATAGGTATGATAAAGGAAACAAAAAAAAATACGTTACAAAAAAATTTTCTTTACATAACGAAATAAAATATATCTTGATATTTAAATCTTAAAATTTTTTCTATTTATTTCCTTGTAAAATATTTACATAAATATCATTAATGATATTTTCATAAATCATAAGTAAATACACAAAATATGTAATTCGTTCATATTTATCATAATATTTTCCTAGTGTCCTTCATGTGGTCCTAATCATCTGGGTCAATGCTTTGGGCCCTATATTTGCTGTGGCCCTAGTATCGGTTGTTTCATAGGAACACCAGAAACATTCCAATGCAGAAAAGAAAGTTTATACACCAGACCCTGCATTGCTGGATACGCAATGTGTCGTGGAAATACAGCAAGATGCGCTTCAAACGGAATTTGTTGCTCGCAAGGTAAATTGAAAAATTCTTGTAAATTGAATTAATAAATTTCATCTTTTAAAATTTATATTCTTAACACGGCACTCTTAATCGAAGTAAATAAAGTTTGCATCCAAAATCCACAACAGAATTGGAGTGTTATATAGATATTATCATAGGAAACATTGTTTATATAATAGATTGATATAGTAATTGTTAAAAAAATAATTATTTTGCAATTAAAATTAAAAGTTATCAATCATATAGCGCTGAAAAATTCTGACATATATGGATATATTAAAAACTACAATTGTTTAACATATATATAAGTTATACATATATATAAGTGAAATATGTATATAAAAAATATTTTGTTTAGCATCCTGCCATATGGATACATCATGCAAAATTTCTGATGTCGGCAATGATCGGAAACTCGATGATAATGTGAATGTGATACTCCCAGGCAACGAAGTCTCTAACGAAATACTTCAATAGTGTAACTAATTTCATATTAATCATTTAGCGTTCTCTGATATTTAAACATTCTAAACTTTATAAAAATACAATTATGGAGTATTGATAATGAAACAAATGAAAAGAATATGATAGAATAATGAAAAATGCAAACCTGTAAATTATGTAGCGTAATTTTTTTTAGAACAAAAAGCATTTTTTGCTATGTTCAATATAATTTAATAATATATCAATATACATAATGTATGTATTTCTCATAAAAAACGCAATATAAATTATTTATTTAATTTATATAACAATATAAACTTAATATTGTGACTATAATATATATGAATGAATTTTATTCTGCAATTATTAATTATTTTGATATAGTAAAAATTTATATATATATGCACAAATAATATTAACTTTTTATAGTATAAAATTATCATATCACACATAATATATTTTTGAATTTATTATCAATATTTATTGTATCTCCATCTTTACTTTCTTTGTAAATAAAATTTCAATAAAATATGCAGTAAAATATTTCACAAAATTATTGTGTGTCTTTAATTATGTTATAATAGCATTTATAAAGACAGATCAATAATAAATCATGATTACTCCAGCACATCTTATTTAAGAAACTTTGTCACATACTTCTATATATAGAAGTCGTAAGGCTGTTGGATGAATAAAAGCTAGCTTTAATATAAATATTTTAATAAGTTTTGTATAAAGATAAATTTTTTCCTTCGCTTCCTCTGACTGAAATCCTCAGTACGCCACGGATATACATTTATCGAGTGATTTGAAAAATCACTTGCAATATTCTAGAACCATTAAATAATTTTACAATTTATTCAGAAAATAAACTTCATTACGATTAATTGCATTCATTTGAGTCGAAGTATTTATTATTTGCATTCAAGAAAATTATTATTGCTATTATTCCATCGTTTTTTTTGTGACTATTATGCATAAACAATAATTATGGAAACATTCGTGATCATTTTTTGCTGAAATACTGGTTTGGAAAGTTATTGAAATGTTATTTCTCTCTCTTTCTCTCTCTCTCTCTCTCTCTCTCTCTCTCTCTCTCTATGTGAATAATTATAATTGGGAACTATGTAGCTATATATGTACTGGCGATAAGATAATTGTTTCCGGTTATGAGTCGGGTTTTTTTTCATATACACAGTGGATTCATTAGTGAAGTATTAACTTCCAGTAAATATATAGATATCAGCTGCATTTAGCAGAGAAAACTGCAGCTTTACAACTGTTGTAAAATTCTTTGATTATATTTATTTATATCTATGATTATTCTTTTTAAAAAATGTTGCTAATTTAATTTCAGCCCGTTTAATTTCAAGGAACACCGGGATGGCCCCTCTCAGGTTTCTTTCCGGTAATAGTAGTAGAGAGAAACCTAAACAGTTGAGAGTAGATGCCCATGTTTAAAATGAATGAAACTCGTTTATTGACGCTTCTATATACAAAGTGTGCACATACAATTATATAATCAAGGATATTTTTGGCGATCTATCAATAACACATTTACGGTATTTCTCTACGGATTATTGAGAGGCCCTCCACCACTCTCGTCGATTATAATCGATGATGCTTTTTTCACTTCAGCGAGCTGACATTATTTGTCATTATTTTGATGTCAAATTACAACAAATAACATCAGCTTGCTACCTAGGAATTCTTTATTCTTTTTATTTTTTTTAATTTTTAATACAACATAAATACTATATAAAAAAAATCATAAAATATATTACATTTACAAATTATTTATATACGTTTTTCAGATAATGTGGCAAAAACAAGTTAGCTTCCCATACAGCAAAAATTGATCCTAGATACATCCTACAGATGTATGTCGAGAGATTTTCAAACATCCAGAGTACGTGTTTGAAAAAAACTTAGGAGGTATTTAGGATGTACTGAGGATGTTTACATATCTGCTTATTCTATATCTATAGAACATCGCCGTTTAAATATCATTAGGATATTTCTGGAAGACTAAATTTCATCCTATTTTTAATCTAGATTCCAGTGGACGTTCTAAAATGTCTTTTAGGATGTTAAAAAAATCTTGTAGAAAAATATTACTGAGCATTATTTGTGGATATTTTTTTACAAGGGTATATCCACGTCTCGGTATGATACAAAATACAGGAAATAAGTATGCGTCACAGAACTATGAATAACTCTATTTAAAAAAAGTACTTTCAAAAGCCCCATGACAGTCCATGAGAGTAGGGACATTTGCGAAAAAATGCGCAGATATGGCTGCTCAGCTTTTGTTTTGAGCCGAATTCAATATGAAATGCGAGACGACAGTAATATATGTGTAATGACAGTATGTATGTGGAATGTATGTTACAGTAATGTAAATGTAAATTAATAAAGTAATGTAAATTAACATGGCGGATGCTTATGTGACTAGTGACATGGAGATCAAAGGTGCCGACACGAAGGTCCCTACTGGTTACACTGTGGTTTTCAGTATGTCTGTGTGGGATATTTATGTACACATTAAAAAAATTAACAATTAAATTGCAAAGATATGTCTCTATAATATACATAAAATATATAAATGTATATGATACATGTACGTCGAAAATTGAAAAATATATTTATCAATAAAATATAGTAATTTAAATTTTTTCGGATCAAAATAGAATATCTTAGAGATGTTTCATATTAGTACAATAATAATTACAAATGTCCTGAGTTAATCATATGGATGATTTAATGTTTTGGATCAGAATGGGACAATCTGATCAAATTATAATAGGATATCCTAAGGAAATACATTGCTATGTGGGTTGTAGAGACCCTTCACTCTCGTCAACTAATTGACGATCCTTTTTTTTTTTTCTTCAGCAAGTTCACATCATTTCAAAATAATATTAAAGACATCATTTTGACGTCAAATAACAAATAATGTCAGCTTACTATTTCTCCATTTTTCCCTTTTCTCTTTTCTCTGAAAAAAATATACTATACAAAAAAGTCAAAAAATATATATTGCGATCAAATTACTTATATACATTTTTTAGATAATCTGGTAAAAACAATTAAGTTTGTTTATAGAGGCCCTCTACCACTCCCATCCATCCAATCAGTGGTCCTCTTTTCTTTGCAATACCGTAAAATAGGATAATTTTCGTCCAAAATCAGGATAAATTTAGCCTAAATTTTGACAACACAGCACGCACAAAATTTGTACATAAGAAAGACATCCTAAAAATGTAATCTTATAAAGAATTGATTGAATTATTGTCTTAAAGACGGTTTGAGAATCTTATGTCATGATTTTGAATATAATAAGTAATGCATATGTGTTTTTATAATTTGTGTCAAAGTTTTTGGGACGATTCGTTCAGCTTAATGATTATTCTACGATGTGCTTTTTGTTTCCTGTTTCTTGCTTCTTGCTATTTTTTACTTTTTGTTTTTTTGCTTCTTATCCGGTTTTTTGTTTTATATCATCGAGATAAAAGTTAACGAACTTCGGAAAAAACACGAAACACAACAAGAAAGACAATTATCGATAAAAAGGTTGTAAAGAGGGAAGAAGTAAGAGGCAAAAAGCAAGAAACAGGAAACAAAGAGCACATTGTAGAATCGGCTTAAAGTTCAGCTAAAAAAAAACAGGCCTTTTGACAGTTCTACGTAAATTACGTAAAACGTCACAATCGTTCCTTTCAGATTTCTTTTTGATGTTATACGAAGTTTCTTCACGCTGAGTTTAAGGGGCTTCGCACAATAAAAAGAACAGAGAACAGAGAATAAGAATTTCAACCTATCAGAAACTGTGTATTCCACAATACATGATTTCTGATAGGTTGAAATTCTTATTCTCTGTTCTCTGTTTCCTTTTATTGTGTGGAGCTCCTAACAGCAGCGCACGTGCGATATTGATTTTTCGGCCAATCAGCGCGAGGAGATCGCACGAGGTTTACCGAAGACGCCGAAAACCACCGACGTGCCTAGCAGACGATTGGGCGCGAAGATTCGAGGATTTACAGTCGAAATCACTGCGAGTCGACTGAGTGCCAGCACGAAATAACAATTTCTTTCTTCCAGAAGTTTACTCAAAAATGGACTTTCGATACAGTCGCGCTTATTCAAATTCCATCGAAATCTCCAATTTTCACCAATTGCCCGCTGCTTGCCCAGCACCGGCTCGCCTTGCGAATTTTGCAATTTGAAGATGGCGTCTTCCTGGTCGCTCGCGCGATGGACTTGTTTGCGAGAGCGAGCAACTCGAATGTCTTGCGACTCGCGACTTTCGTGTTTGCCAAGCAACACACTGGAATTCGAACGTTCCACTCGCATCAGCAGCAGCAGCAGCAACAGCAACAGCAGCAGCTGCAGCATGGACGAAGAGTATTCAGTGACGGAACGAGAAGATTCCTAACCTGTACCGCGTTCGTTGCGGCGACAGGTCTCGGCTATGCCTTGTATAACTGGAGGGATAACATCCGACAAGGAATCAAGAGTCTGATCCTTCCGATTCCTCCCGTTCGTGCCATCTCTTTGTCTGACAACAACCAGAAAAGGGACAAGTTTAATTTTATAGCGGACGCGGTGGAGGTATCTATACCAGCTGTTGTGTACATTGAGATCAGAGATGGCAGTAGGTAAACAATTCATTGACATATGATGACATTATATATATCGCTCATTTACTACAACACAACTAAAAAGTCGTTATTTTTTTAGTTATCTGCAAAAAAAAAACGAAAATATAAAGAAGAAAAGAAAGAACATGTTTTAAATGAGAGATAATGTACCTTTATTTCTTTATAATCAGTTATTACATCAAAATTGCATTTTCAAATTAATATGATAAAAAACTTTGGTTTTTTTTCATAGTTACATCATTGTTGTTACAAATGAACGATACGACGTTTGATTTAGATGCTTTTAGTATTTCTATCCTTAATTTTTTAGTATATGTATTATTATATAAGAATAACTAGTATTGGCTCACATTGGCATTTTCTTAAATTATTATATTTATTGGGATTCTATTCTTAGGTCTGTTTTTTATTTGTGTATTAGATTCTTTTTTCCTGCTTTAACCAAATACCAAATATATACCATAAATAAACATATACTATAAATATCATACATCTATTTTACTTTAAATCTAAAAGTTATCTAAAAGTACATATAGACTAGTTTAGCTAAAAAATAGACCTGTTTTATATCTAATAAATGTTAAGGCAGAATGTTGACTATAAGCTTAAAACACATAAGTGACCAAACTGAATATAGCTTATATCTTTTTAGAATATATTTATGATAGTTGGAGTATATACTAACTCTTTACTTTCTGATTGTATAACAGACTAGACTATTTCTCAGGAAAGCCAGTTCTTACCAGTAATGGATCAGGATTTATCATCAATCAGGATGGTTTAATATTAACAAATGCTCATGTTGTAGCAAATAAGCCTCATACAGCAATGAAAATACAGGTAAGTTCTCTGAGTTCTTTCATCCTTTCCAAGTATTTTATTCCATAAGTAAGACTTTCTAGCAAAAAACAAAGATGTAACATAGTGAATCATTACCTCCTTGTTGTCTCCCAATGTTAAATAAAGATGAAATGACTACTTGTGTCTCTTGCTGGAAAGCATCATAATATTAATATTCAGGACATTATATATATAATTTTTTTAAAGCCTTGAATTTATTATTTCTCAATTTAATTTAATTTTATGTTAGCAATAAATTATTCTTATTTGAAATTATATTTGTGGCTCTTTTTTTCCCACATAGGTACGGCTTCATGATGGTAGTACATATTCTGGAACAGTAGAAGACATTGATTTACAAAGTGATCTTGCTACTGTACGAATAAATAAGGTAACCTTGTTATTCCTTTTTTTTGTGTGTGTAAATTTTGATACTGAAATATTTGTAATTGCTAATTTATATTTAATCGAACAGACCAATCTGCCAATAATGAAACTTGGTTCTTCGGCTAACCTTAGACCTGGAGAGTTTGTAGTGGCTATTGGTGCCCCATTGAATCTTAGCAACACTATAACAAGCGGAATAGTGAGCAGTGTAAATAGACCAAGTCAAGAACTTGGTATAAATAGCCGAAATATGGGATTAATTCAAACGGATGCTGCAATTACTGTTAGTAATCGTTAGTTTTGGAGTAAATATTTTATATGATGAAGTTGCATTTTTTCTAGTTTGGAAATTCAGGTGGGCCATTGGTGAATTTGAATGGAGAGGCGATAGGCATAAACTCAATGAAAGTGACATCCGGCATTTCATTTGCTATACCTATAGATTATGCGAAAGAATTCTTGAAGAAAGCGGAGTTACGCAAAAAAAACAAAGGTAAATCAAACTGCTAGTTTATTCTATCAATGTGATATACTAAAACTACTGATTATATATTACTTTTATAGATGTGTTACATAAAGATGTACCCAAGAGAAGGTATATGGGTATCACAATGCAAACTCTGACTCCAGAAATCTTAAATGAGATGCAACAATATTATGAATATACGAATGTTCGGCATGGAGTTCTTATATGGAAAGTAATGATTGGATCTCCGGCTTATATGTAAGTCGTATAATACAGAAACGTTTAATTATTATGATTTATTATGAACTTAAATTATAACTATATAAGCATTTACACCAATCTACTAATTGACTTTCTAAAAATGTAATATTTACACCTAGTCCTTCAAACCTGATTTTAATGAAATTATATTAAGAAAATTATTTTTTTAATTCAATTCAACACTTTAATAAGCAATTCATACTAAAAGCGTAATTTTTTCAAAATTTTGACAGTTTTCCAATGTACATTACTGTGTACATTACTAATTTTCTATCTATTACGATTATATTGATAGAACTAAATAATTTCAATGGATAATACTTCAAATTTGATGTTATGTACACAGGTTCTGTATAGAGTTAATATATAAGTTACAAATGTTTAAAATCAACGATTTTTTTTAAATGAATATCAAATAGTGACTAACAAAATAGATAAGAGAAAGAGTAGAAATGACAAAATAATATTCAATGTATTTTATCAAGATTTAAATTTGATAATTGTATTTATGAAAAATTGAAAAATTTATTATCTCTCTGCATTATTGCAGTGCTGGATTGAAACCTGGAGATATAGTGACGCATGCTAATGGTGAACCAGTGCTGGATTCGAGCAATATTTATAAAATCTTAGAACAACCAGGAACGATAAATTTACAAATTTTAAGAAAAGGGCGAACTTTATATGTACAAGTTGAGCCTGAGGATGTGTAGTTGGATTTGTTAAATAATTTTAATTAAATGAAAAACTGCAAAATAGATTACTGAAATTGTATAATTTATGAACTAATTCAAAAATTTTTAATGTATTAGGTTGTTCGGAAAGTAATTTCGTTTTTTCTTATGAAAATGAAAGACGATTTTCAATCAGACGCGTTTCAAATGATCATGAACAGTCAAATTCGATAAATTTAATCTCTCAGCGATCTCACGAGTTGTTATTCGCCGGTTTGCATCAATTAATGCCTTTATTGTGTCTTCATCAGCTTCAATTGGCCTTCCAAAACGTGGTGCATCTTCAACATCAAAATTGCCGGATCGAAATTTTGCAAACCAGTTTTGGCACTGGCGTTCTGTCAATACATCTTCTCCATACACATCGGATAATTTTTTTCTTGCTTGAACAGCATTTTTACCTTTTCGATAGTAAAAAAGTAAAATATGCCGAAAATGCTGCTTTTCACTTTCATATTTGATAGGGCACCAACCAAAAACTACTGCGTAGAATCAATCGAACTTTTTTCACAAGCAAGCCTTGCTATATTAGCTGTCAAAATATATAATGATTATGCGGCTTAAGTGTGAAGTTGGCTATGAAAAAATACAATAAGTCCTCTGTTGGGAAAAAACGAAATTACTTTCTGAACAATCTAATAAAATATATATATATTTTTTTTATATCAATTGTGCTACGATATATAAATTTATTTTATCAAATGTTTTTCTTCGAGAATATATATCGCATAGTTTGTTAACATCGTTAGTGCCTTTAATGTGTTCCGAATATTCTGTCGAGTTTTGGTATAAAAAACGATACTACAATAAAGAAAGAAAGATAAGAATCACGTTTATCGTTTAGCGCATCTAATACCTGGTGAGCTGGTTCATCAGTCACATTATCGAATCTCCAGTATACACGCCTTTTGGTTGTACATGCATTTTAATTTAAATATACACGATAAAGGACCACTTAGCGACTTACTCAATTTATTAAGCGAGGAAACGTTCATTTATCCATTTATTCGCTTTATCTATCGGCATTTTTCGACCGCCACGAAGAGCGATGTCACGTCGCGTGGATAATCGCGTTGAGTTCTTGCTGTGATATGCATGCGTATACGCAAATGCGAATCTTATATGTACTTGTATGCGTGCATACGTGCGTGCATTCGTGAGAGAGTGAGTGAATGCATATGTACGCCGGGTGTGGTCTACCAGCTCGACTGCATTATGTTTATGTTGTTTACGACGTAAGGCGACCTCCGCAAGTATGTAGCTGGATCTCGCCGGCGGTCGTCGCGGCAAAATGCGTGGGTGTGGTTTCGCACATGGGGCTTCCACCGGCAGCGATTTTTCCGTGGGGATGATTTTATTGTCCGCGGACGCGTGCATCTTGTTGGAATTTTAAATGATCATTCCGTCGAGACGTAACACCAAGCGTCTGCGAAGGATTGGCGAAAGGAGAGGAGGAGATGGCGGCTTGACGATCCACTCTGCGCAGACTTGAGAAATGTCATCGATACACAGTTGTGATCTTGTACATGATGATAAATAGCAGTAAACTTAGTATTGATAAGAGGATGATAAGAATAGGGACAGCGTGTTCGGAAGATCAAGAGAATGTTACTTGAAATAATCTTTTACTGACAGAAATAGCGAGATACATTGTTAATTTTTGAATTATTAAAAAGGAAATTTAAACTTTAAGAAGATATTAAAAAAATTTTTTTTATAATTCTTATATATATATATATATATATATATATATA
>NW_017305375.1:2814520-2827471 GCF_001594115.1 Trachymyrmex septentrionalis
TCGAGTAAAGAAAAATTCTAATTTGAAGATTAAAAATTGAAGTATTAATTTTCATGTTTGAAGTTTATGAAGCGAAAGAAGAGATAGCATATCAAGTTGAAGGAAAAATGAGAAATAATCAGGTTCTGAGACGAGAAGTGTTGTTTCTTTAAAATACATTTTCTCTTACCGAATATTACATTGAGCGAAGAAGGATAATTTATATACACAAGTAATTCCTCTTTTGACATTTGGAATCGTCGAACTTTGCAGACGTACACTCCAGACCAAAAGTTTGGAAACATTTTTTACAAATTAATATTTTTGAAGTTATTTAAATATTCCAATATTTCATTTTTTACAATAATTCTTCAAATAACAGTTATTAGATTTAAACGTTTATTGTCAGAAAAACACATCGTTATGGATATTTTATAGAACAATTGTAAAAACATTTTAAAAAGTATTTCCGAACTTTTGGTCTGGAGTGTACATAATTACGCTGCGTATCATTACAATAATTTCACAACGATGAGATCATAAATTTCTACATATTGTTGCAACTAAAAAAAACGAGCGAGAGAGAGAGAGAGAGAGAGAGAGAGAGAGAGAGAGAGAGGAGAGAGGGGAGGGGGAAGGAAGGGAGAAAAGGAAGAGTCCCGTCGGTCGGTACGTTACTTTGAAGTCACGCTGAATCGCGAAGGGTTAAGGAAATAAGAGGTGCCTTGACCTACGGTGTGCAGCACACGGAGAAGAGTAGCGCGGAGCAAGCGCGCGAGTAATCGAGTATTTCTGCCGACCGTGTTCGCGACTATTATTGTCTTTCGTCCCTTTCGCCCTCGATAGAGTACGCGATCTCCTTCTCCCCTTATTTTTCGTTGCCGTTTTCTTTTTCCTCGCCGTCCTCTTCGTCTTCTCGGCCTTCGATGCTCGCGCCGACATGCGGGAGCCTATTCCCTGATTATCCACGCTTTCGCGGACTATCCTCGCCTACGGATGCCAACGCGCCTCGGTATTTCTCACCCACGTGATGCTGCTGCTGTCGCTGGTAGCGGTAAATAGAGAACGAATCTTGCGGACGAGATCCGCGCCCACGGTCTCGTCGCATTCGCAAGAATAAGATTCGCGCGGACGATGACCGGAAGCGAGAAGAACCATCTGAAAGGTCACGGCTCGCCGTTTACCTCGCTCGCGCTTGGACTCACTCGCAAGGCGTGTCTCGTCGGATTAGCCCCGCAAAACGGTGCCCGCCGGGAGGAATGAGGAAGCGGGATGCTTAGATATTGACAAACAAACGCGTCGCGTCTCATGAGAATTCTACACGGGACATTCTCAAGAGAGAGCCCAGCATCCGGATTGGAAGACGCGGCGAGATTCCGTGGTTGAATCGACGCCGCGATCGCTCCCTTAAAAGCCAAGCATATAAGGAGTCTCGCGCCGATATTAAAAGTTGACTCTAAATCGGTGATGTCGATGCGCACGTGCGCTTGGGCGTGAATTAAGTGCCGTCGTTCCTGTGGCTGTTTGAAATTCAGAATAATACGCAGGTAACTGACCATCGTATTATGGAAGTTGTATTTCCTGCTTATCGTAACGTTCCCCTATTTATATCGTGTTTGCGCGCTAGGCATAACGAAAAAATTTGCACGAGTACCAGTCCGTTGTGCCGAGATCGAACGCGATATTCCGCGGATACTATACCCGCCCACGTTTTCTTACATTCCGATTTTTCATTGTGATAATATTGCCGATGACCAGAAGAATGAGAAATTTCCTCCTCTACGCTCGGAATCGAGTTACTCGATTGCGAGATACGAATCTCATTAAGTAACGATTTCAGCGTTAGGAAAGCATCAACCAGAAAACAGAATTAATTTAAATTACATATAAAAAAATCTCGCATTTTTCTTTTTTCAATAAAAATTGAAATTATTAAGCGAGATATTTTTCTTTGGAATTCTAAAAATGGAGCTTTTTTGCTTTCTCTTTTTATGCTGTAATTGTTTATTTTTGTGTAATTTTTATTAAAAAATATATAAGTTTAATTATCGATTTTAGAACCTTATCTCGATTTTCTGTTTTTATTATTTTTGTTTTATGCTCATGAAGACTTATAATTAGTGAAGTCAAAATATTCATATTAATTTATTACTGTTTTGTTCATTCATTTAAGAATAAATTTTTTTTTTACTTTTTAATTTTCTTAATTGGATTGTTTTATTTTAGTTTTATCCCTTTGTATTTGCATATATATCGAATCTAAATAATTATTAATACATAATATTTCAAGTTATAATATTATTAATATATTTCCAAATTTTTTAAGAATATTATATTTTTTTATACAGGGTGTTTTTTGAATAACGTCCACTAATCATACTGTCCTATTTCTAAAAAACTCAGTCGGAAAGTTCTGTACCATTTTGCAATTTTCGCAATAGTTAACGAGATATTAATTTTTTAAACGTTACTAAATAAACACATAAAATCGATGTATAAAACAATTTTAAGATATCTTCAGCGTTCTTTGTGAAATATTTTGAAGTTTCTTAAAGGATGACTCTTAAAGATACTTCAAAGTTGTCTTACACGTCAATTTTAAACATTTTGCTCATTGGGTAATTAAAAAAAAATATTATGAAAATTGGAAAATGATGGAGGACTTTTCGATTCAATTTTTTTATTAGGAATAGTACTGTATGATTAGTGGGCGTTATTTCAGAAACATCTTGTATATATTAATTAATTTTTTAAACAATATTTTTTGTATTTCCTAAATAAATTCGGGTTAATTTTGTAGCTTCGAAAAAATTCGAATCTTTGAAAACAATCAAACATAACAGCCCTATTTGAGCCCTGTGCTGTTTTTAGAGAAACAAGATATATGCAAATGCTCGTAATGTCGGGTTTACACATTGCAGCAGTGGACAGGTTGATTCCCTGCGCCAACCCTTTATGTCATTATAATACTCGCTCGAGGCATGCGTGAATATCATACTGCGTGTACACGCGTGAGTCCGGGTCATCACGCCGGCACCGCCAAGGACGAGGGTTGTGTGATTTTATTGTGCTAGAGGAGGGATTCCTGGACGTCTGCGGTCTCCGGCGTGGTAAAAAGGCCATAGCAGGCGAACAATTCTGCCGAACGCGTGGCCTGATCGTGGCCCTGATCAAGGCCAATTGAGAGTCTCTCGCGATTGAAAAATCGCAACTGCCGGCGATCGTCAGGCACGATCTCGCTTCTAATCGCGCGCATAAATCGCGATTCTACGGAGGAAGAAGCAAAACGTGCCGGGTCACGTTTCACAGGCAAATTATCCATAAGGATCTCAGATTTGCGCCTTTGATTTGTATTTTTGTAATAAAAACTCGAATTCTCTTAAATAGGTGGATTATTCTTGCTGATCTTTAGCCGTATAAATCTGACAATACGGGATCCTAAAGATCTGAAGATCTCTGAGCATTTCGTATATTAACGTGTCTGAAGAAGCGTTTGTGTGTCGCTTTAATTTTATTGTAGAATAAAGTAATACAATAATTTCGAACATGATATAATTCTGAACAAAATAAGATTTATACTTAATTTTCTAGATTCAAATTTATTTATTTTTTCTATCTAAGGTGATACCTTTGATATCTTTGATGACGTTAGGGTTACCGCAAATGTAGGTGACTTGGGACAGCATGTACTTTCGTTAAATTCGTGGTATTTATTCACGAGTCATTAAAGAAAATTTAAAACTTAAACTTTCTTTAGAGGCTCATAGATAGGTATCACAATTAAATTTAACAAAAATACATGTCCCAAGTTACCTATACTGTCCCAAATCACCTACATTTACGATGCTAAACTTGAACTTCGAAATTGGATTCAAATTTTATTTTATTCAAAATTGCACCATGTTCGAAATGGCCTCACCTTATTATGATTAATTATACACGCTTAAACATATTTGTTGTATATAATTTATTGCAAGTGTAATAAAGAATAATGGGCAGACGTCAGGAAGACACTATATGCAAACCTTTTACGAACTTGTTGCTGGTATAAATACGCGGTTTCTTAAATGTACGGTGCTCCACGGTAGAAGAAGCAATAAGAGCAACAAGTCTGGCTCTAGCCTCCTCCCCTGGCGCACCATCAAGAAAATTAAAAGCATGTTACTTGATCCTGTTCGCAAACTTATGACATGTATGAGTTTCGATTCGGTATGCGCTTTATTAAACCGCGTGCATTAAACCTAAGGAACAAGCTTCATCTCAAAAGCAAATACGTACTCGCGCGTATTTATAAAACGAGGCAGAAACGAGACAGCATTTACCGAGAGCGGATCCTGATGTCCTTGACGTCGATCGACCATCGTAGCAATTATAATGATGACATTACATTAATAATGAGAACGCGAATCCTCTCGCTTGTAAACTAATGGAACTACTTTTCAAAAGATCTTTTAGCAGAAGTATCTCCCTGGATAGCGCGAGACAAGTTCGAAAGACTTCTCTGAACTACTTTTTCCCTTAGGTTTCTACATTCCTTTGAATTATCATGGACTAAGTAAAGAATCCATCGTAACCGGAACAAGGCTTTCGCGCAAGAACCTCATTAAAGTGCGTCAGCATTGCAGATTAAGCGAGGTTGAGCGTAGCCTCCGGTAGCCCGGGCTTACATTACAGTCGAAGAAATTCCGTATCTCCGCGATTGGGATCGTTGAACGACCTCGAGTAAGTCGAACCAGTTCGGTCTGCCCGACGTTCTCGCTTCATTCAATTCCTACCTCATTCTGACGACGCCTTAATTGTGGTATCGTGTAAAAGTTTCTGCGCCACACGTTATAAGAATAATTACAACCTACCGGAGATTCGTTGCAAGAGATTGAACGTTCGCTCCTCCCCATTGTAATTAGTCTCGAATCAAATGGGCTGTAGAGTCTTCTTTTAGAAATGAATAAACAGAAGAATGTATAAATCGAAAGGTGAATAAATTAAAATACAAAAATGCGAGGATGAAGATTAAATTTGTTGATATTTTCGAATAGTAAATCAGTATGCTTGTCAATTTGTTCATTATTTTACAATGGCACCTTGAGAGAGAAACGAGACACCTCCGTCGTTCATTTTCGCAAAGAGCAAGCCGGTACGTCGACTTTTCTCACCTTTACGACGCGTGCGAACGATATTACCATGCCGAAGACAGCACGATGGGCTTATTGAGAACTTAGGATCGACTGATGCGATCCGGGATCGACGTATTCTGTCTCGGCAAGCGGATCCGCCTTGTCCTTCGGCGGTTCCTCAGGTTCCTGGTTCGAAGACATCCCGCACGGCTCGCGCCACGTATATAAGTCAAAACCAGATCGCGAGTAAGGTGCACAGCCCGGACAGTTCTTCAGCCAGCAAGGAGGTCGGCAGAGACACACCGAGCACGATGCAGGCCTTGGTAAGCACTGTCGATCCTTCCTTCAGTTCAGAAGTCTCTTTATGAATTTTTCCGTTTTGAGGAACTTCAGTTCATCTAATATCTAAACGTTTAATCTTATTTCTTTAAGCCCTAAAAGTAGACATTTCGATATTGCGTATTATGTAGACTAGAAGAGAATTAGCTTGTAACAAATTAGATATTTTGCATAATTGATATTAAAATTATCAAAGCAATCAAGATTGTTATAAATTTAAGCTATACATAATTGTAATTTTTAGATATTATCTTTAAAAAAATTACTCAAATTTATTATGTAATTTTTTTTTATGTAATAGTGCATTTTTTAAGATTTTCAGATAATAAAAATTATACTCAAATAATAAAAATTAATTATCGATATTTCCAATATTGAACATAACGTATAATTTAGCAAGACATTAATTTTTCGTTAAATAGCATTTGTTGATTTATTTTTAGATCATGTGTTTATATCTACACCTGTGCATGTAAGAAAAATCGCAGAACGTATATAAATTTTTGTTAGACATTTTTTCTGGCTTATTGTGCGTGATACTAAAAGTGAAACATCAAAGTCTTTATTACAGATGACATCGAGTTAAATAGCAGCGGTCCGGAGCGAATATTCGCGGGATCCGCGGGCGTGATATACGAGCGTTATAATTTATTTGCAAGAGTTGTTCTTACGCGAGGCCTGTCGGTCTACTTGCTTTTTGCTGAGATATAAAAGCACGGAAAAATATACGTGTGTAAAATCCGCGGTACGAGAGCGCGACCACCGCGCGCGTTTTACGGCGACTTCGCCAAATGGTACTCTTATCCAACATCAACATAGAAAGGGATAGAACCCTGCTGTTTTTGCTGGCCTTTTGCAAGGTACTTCTGCCCGGCTTTGCGGGGTACAACGTTACAACTGTTTCACAACTTTTTGTTCAACATTTATAGGTGGCTTAAATTGCCAGACACGTTGCAGACACTGCAACAGTTTCGAAGAATTCTCTTTTAAAGTTGTGCGTTTGAATGAACATGGAGATTTAAAATTCCAACCGTGGGTTGGAAACTACAATTTTGAAATTTTTCATTTGAGCAAATTTTTTTTTGCAATACATCATTTTGTTTAATAATTTTGTGCAATTTATCATTGAATAGAATTTGTTTAATGCCATACTATATATTATATTGTCTTTGTAACAGAGAGTCAACAATTGACCTACAAAACATAAACAGTAACAAGATAAGAACAGTTTTGTTGAAGTATCTAAAATTTTAGCTAGATACAAATTTGATAATAATTTTGGTTGGACCATCGAAATAATTATGTAGATATTAATTGTACATTAATTGCTAGAATCAAAACATTTTGCAGTTTATTATGCTTGAGATTTTTGAATTTTTGATTCTGAGAAAATTATCTTGATGGTTCAACAAAACTATTTTAAAATCTGTATCCAGTTAAACTTTTAGTTATTTTAATAAAATTGCTCTTTCTGTGCATCAATATGTTATAATTTTATATTTAACAATATTTAACAGTTGTTATATATAACATATGTTATATTACGTTTATATGATGAGTAGGAAATTATAATATTGATGTAAAATTACTATTAAATGTGTTCTGTAGATGTACTCAATTATTTTAATTATAATTGTTTTAAGAAATTCTTAATTATCAACTCCTTATTTGTCTTATCTGTGAATAAAACCTAAGTTTTCTGAAACCTAGGTCTATTAGGCACTCGCCGTAAGTTGCACTCGCATCGAGAGACGCAGAGAGTTTAAAAGGAAAATATAAATTGTAGTTATCGATTCTTTTCTTCTTCTTACAGCTCCATTGCTAAGAATTGCTCTCTATCACTTTTCTTCTTACCGAACGGCCCATCGTCACTTCTTCATATTTTTCTATATTAGACCGTAAAGAGCGGCGTGCAAGTACAAACTCATCCTGTCCCACACTCGCTTGCTTTGTCCCCATGTCCTCTACTGATATCGTAAAAATTTATCGGATATTTCGTTACCAACTATTCGCTGCGGTGAACGCGAGGAGTCTTCTCTTTCTCTTGTCCTCTGAGAGAACGAAATTCCCGACGCGGTAATTTTCGCGGTATTCTACGAGAACATGTCCCAGGAACGTTCGCCAGCTAGTTGCGCGAGTAAATCCACTGACGCGACGATTGCATGCAAAATGAGTGTTCCGAGGGCGAGTGTACTTACGATTTGCATTTGTTACGAGATAAAGCGTACTCGACCGAATTTTCTGTGCCGTGGAACGAATGCGCATAATGCACGTGTAATGTATCGTACTCTTACGTATTGCCGTATCTATTCCTCCCGACGAATCTGCGATATCGAGTAACGGGATATCATTCGTAGAATTAAACCGATTTTAAACCTGGGAAGAGTTACCATATCTAAATAAAAAATGTATATATGTACATTTTTTTTAAAAAGATGATGATCTGGAGGCCAAATTTTGTATGCGTTAAATGTATTTAATAAAGTAAAATTTCTAGAACATAATTTTTTTTTTGACAATTCTTATTAAAGATGTATTATATATATTTTTATAGTAATGAAAAAATTATGAAAAAGTATAGATTATTCTAGATTGCATTTAAAAGTAATACGAAAAGTTTAACAACGATTCATTATCTGGATCAAACATTATTTTAATAAGTAATATTTTTAAAATTTATGCTCTAATAGAAATGTATTATAAAATAATGATAAAAAAGTTTCAATTTTTTACACAAGTTTTTTAAGCATTTGAGATGATTTATATAAAGTTACATTGCGATGCAGAGATTAGTTATTCTGTAAATAAACAAAATGTTTATTTCTTCTTAATCTTTGTAATTATAATCTCTGAATCGCAATGAAACTCTTCACATAAATAATTTTGAATACTTAAAGTACTTATACAAAAAAATTGAAATTTTTGTCCTTGTTTTTTTCAATTTTAATTTATAACAATAAAAATAATAACAAATAAGATAAATAAACAATAAAAACATTTAAAAAATATATTGTTATAAACACAACTTTCTTATACATTTATTTAAAGTTTATTTGAAGTATAAATATTACATATTTGTGAAAAAAAATGTAATACATCCTTAATACAAATTTATAGATATAAATTAATTAATGAGTTTATAGATATGAATTAATGACCTAAAGTTTTTACGACCTCAAAAAAAGTACACGTACTCTTAAAAGGGTATGGCTGGTAATCCTACTCAGGACAATCATAGGAATATCGGGGTTCTATATAAGCGAGCGGCAGGCGCATGCAATAAGTGCATCGATATAGAACACGTACAATTATCGCTTTGCAATTTTAGTCGGGTATGATCCACACGATAAAATATATAGAAGATCTGTTCTTAGGTCTGTTCTTTAACTGAACTTCTTGTATCATTTATTTTTTTTTTCTCTTTTTTTCTCTAACGTGAAGAGAAAAAGAGGAAAAAGATGAACCGTGTAAGAAGTTTAGCTAAAAAGATCTGTTCTTTTAAGCTAAACTTCTTGCATGGTTCATCTTTCCTCTTTTTATCTCCAAGATGGAAGAAGTTCAGCTAAACAGGCTTAGAGTAAAAACCGTAATCGCATCGTATCATACGAACGTAAATCTCGATCGAGGAGACAGTTTCGAAAAATGGCTTAGTGTTCGTCTAAAATACACGGATTAAGTTTGGCGTAAGAAGTAATAAGAGTAGGAGCGTATAAATATGCAATTGTAATAATTTTTGATATATTTGTAACACTGGTTGACAATCTTATTGTGATTGGTTGAGCGTAAGGGATGGAGTAAAAAAGACTTATTTCTATTATAGGAATTAGATTAATAAATTAAGAGAAACAATCCTATTTTTGATCGAAATAAATCTTGGTACTTAATATTCATGTACAAATTTTTGCGGATAAATTTTTCAGTTTCATTAACTGCGTTATCGATTCGGTTTGTCGGACTTGAAACGCAATCGCAAATTAAAGTTGAAATATTAATATCTCAAATTAAATTGATCAATTTAATAATGATGCTAATAAGCATCTTAAAAATCCGTAAAGAATTTATTACAAAATATTCTTGCGCCTATACATAGCTTCCTTATATAGGAAGTATGTTAGGTACTTTATTCTTATACCAAGCTTATTGTAAACGGTATATTGTAGACGGTACCACTTCCACGCGTGGTACCGAGAAAATTCTCTTGGATGCTGGTCAGCTTCCGTATTCTCGAGGTAAGAGCCTATTGTTTGAACTCTGCAGATTCCAGTTTTCGCGATTCTTGGCGTGACGGCGAGCGCGCGGCTGACCCTGCTGCCCTACGCCTATCTGGCGGATCCGCTTCCGGTGTACCATCAGTCGCAGGACACGCGTGCCGGGGTGCACGCGTACAGTTACGCCGGCGGCCCATCTGCCAAGGAGGAAGTCCGGGGTCTCGACGGGGTCACGCGCGGCTCCTACAGCTACGTAGACGCGCACGGTATCCTGCAATCCGTCTTCTACGTCGCGGATGAGGGCGGCTTCCGCGTCGCGGCGACAAATCTTCCTACCGACGGTAATCCACCGCTCGAGACCAGCGAGGTCCTGTTAGCCAGGTACGCCCATCCGCAGGAACTCGTGAAGGCCGCCACCGCGGAGGAGAAGGGGCATTTAGTGAGCCGCAGGAAGCGCAGTCTCGAAGCATCGACCGATCAAGATCATCAGACAGAAAATCCGAGTTCCCAGGGAGATCAGGCCGATCAGGACTCGGCGGCGATCGCCTCGCCGAAGAGTTCCCACGAGCTTTCAGCCCCGGAGGAAAAATCCGACAAAGGTCGGGCCAATCGCGACGCCGCGGGGCCTATCGTCGCGCCTGTATATGGTCTGCTAGACTCGGCTCTGATCCCGAGATCGACCGGAGCGGCGACTTCTCATCAGAGCCGCGTCGATGTTCACAATAACATTCGTTTGAAGGCCGTTCAACCTATCAAGACGATCGGAGTCCTGTCGGAACCTGCCGAGACGGTGATCCTTCCCAGTCAGGTACCTTTGGCGACCTCTCATCAGAGTCGCGTCCAGGTACATAACAATCTTCGCGTTGAGGTGCCGGAAAAACTCGTCAATGTAGAAACGATCGAGGTTCAGCCGCAAATAGCGGGGGCAGCCGCCGTCAAGTTGGAGCCGCTTTCGCTCGTTTCCGATCTTTCCGCTTACAATGAAAATCGGATTCAGCTTCACAGAAATCTCGGCTTGGAAGGGTCAAATCGCAAGGATGCTGTGAAGATCGACGCGGCACAGCTGGCCATCGTCGAGACGCCAATCGCCGCTGTACGAGCGGTTCCGGTCGCCAAGGAATCGGTTCCTGTCGTCGTGAATGAAGCAGTTCCGATCGTTGCCGAGCAAGCACTTCCGGTCCTCGCCAAGGAATCGGTTCCTGTCGTCGTCAATGAAGCAGTTCCGATCGTTGCCAAGCAGGCACTTCCGGTCCTCGTCAAAGAAGCGATTCCGGTCGTCGTGAAGGAGGCACTTCCAGTCGTCACTGCCGTCTCCAACCAGAATAGAATTCAGATTCATCGCAATACCAAACTCGAAGCTGTACCGATCGCGAGCGAACCGACCTTGTATTGGGCGACTTCCTATGCTCGACCGATCAGTACTTGGCCGATTTTAACACCCATTGCTCAATCCTCTCAATATCGCCATCAGATACACTCGAACGAGAAAATTGAATTCCCAAAATAAGAATTGCGGTCGTTTTGTTCGTTGATATCGCGAGAATTTTCTTTGCGCGTTTATTTATTTTCATTGATAACTTTTAATGAATTTTTTGTAACATAATCGAAATCTTGATTGATATCCTGATAAACAATACCATTTTCTAATTTGGCTCTTTAAATAGATTCAAAATTTCAAAACATTTTATAGATATTTCATAGAATATTTCTTTAAATGAATCTGTATTTTTATTTTTTTTTAAGTAAAAGTGGTTAAAAGTAATATTGAAATCGCAAAATTAATCGTAACAAAAAATTTAGGCTTTAAAGAGTCAAAAGAAAACGCGCGGATAAGTCGTTTGCATCGTGCTTAAATAATTAGAATAAGACATTATATCTTCAGCGAGAGTTTCATGAACGACTGATTGATGACAAGCTCGTTCATGATAGCTCGCTTTTTAGACATCATTATTCGTTCCCGTCTTGCATTCATTTATCATGTAACAAGCATCTTATAAACTTGTATTAAATTATTGTACGATTATACGATCTTCGTCCGATTCATTAAAAACACATCATCAATCTTTTGTGTATAAATTATTACCTTTCTCTTATTATAAATTGTCATCTTCCTCCATACATAGATATTTGTAGCTTTCCATTAACGTCAAAACTCAGATAATTCTCATTTGACGACTTTTGATAACTCAGTTGAATGCACGTTTCTTTCCATTCTGACGAGCGAGATTCAACTGAGTTTTTATCTACAATCTGCATAAACTCGAGACCGTATACTTTACTGAGTATTGTTAACTCACATTAAAAGTGAACAGGTTTATAAATCTGTGTTGTTATGGGATAACTTTGTTTTTACTAAAGTAAGTAAATAATGACGTCATTATCTGGAGCATAAAATACTTACATAACTTTTGACTCATTGTCAGAGAGTACCATTTATACGAAAATGAAAAATTATTTTTGTAATATTGAGCTCAATCGAATCTTTGTCGTTCGGACACGCTGCATAATGTCTAACAATGTCGATCCGGATGAGAATTTAAATTGACATGTTAAACTGTTCTGCGAGAACAATAAGTGGATCTTCGTCTTTGAAGAATAATCGGCGCATTTATTCAAATCGCACCTTTAATTAACCACCGAGTAATTAACCAACATCGAGTCCGATTCGTTCCCTTTGAACGCGGAATTTACATCAATCCCTAATCCTGAGACAGGGTGGGTATTCTTTTACGATCGGCTGCGTCGGACAATTTGTCGTCGTCGCTTTACGCCCGATATGAAAATCGCGACCTTGACATCGGATTCTTACCGTTGCGAATATATTACGGCGTTAAAACTTTCATGCACGGATATCGCGTGTCCGTCGAGTAACGATGAGATTAACGGGGGAATATACGCGAGCGAATCCAGCATGTGTCCCGTGCACTTACTCGCGTTCTTATGACGGAAATTTTTCTAAGTCGCGTGTATTCACATGCCGGAGAGAGGCATCTGACAGGATTATTTTCTGCAGATGGTATTGAGTGCTTCGGGTACGTTGGGTCGAATTTTACGAGCGAGATGTAAGAACAAGGAGAACGTTTTATAGAGATGTAAATATCGATTCATTCCAGATGAGCTTATCCGCCTCTCGGATTTGTAAATCATTGTCGTGAAATAAAAATTCGCATCTACTTTTGCAAGGCTTTATATACTGATTACTTTATACTCTTTGATTTATTAACATTTTCATTTATGTATATATAATGTTATAATTATATCGTTCCAACTCCAACAGTTATTAAATTAAATTATTATTATATTATTATATA
>NW_017305375.1:2827618-2844784 GCF_001594115.1 Trachymyrmex septentrionalis
TAATAAATAATTATAATAATTAATAATAATAATTATAATTATTATTATCATTATATCGTTATTATGTATAATTATTTAATTATTAATTATAATAATTTAATTTATTATAATTTCTATTATTAATTAGTTTACTATCACTTTTCTATTATAATCACTTTACTTTTAAAGTCTGGAAAGAATTCTTTTTGATTTCTGAACTTACTATATAAATTCCATCCTATTTTTGTTCTAAAGATATTCCTGGGAGTACCAAAAGATTTTTTACTTTTATGTCATCAATTGTGATCTCTTTATCAGATTTAAAAGATAATCTTTTTCTAGTCTATATATGAATTCGCAATATAAAATCGAAATAACTTTCAGATAGTATTCTGGACAAGAAGTCAAAAAGTATACTTTTCTAGGATTATATTTCGACTACTAGAAAGGATTTTTTTTCTTTGTAGTTTATTTCGAACAGATTACGTTACTTTACTTAAAAAGATGAGTACACTTTGTAAATTCAAATGAATCAAAGGGGTGGATATAACGCGTCCGTCCCTAAAATCCCAAGCTTTTACTTTCAAAGGAAGGTGGAGGCACTCAGGATGTCGTAAATGTATATACATGACTGTTTGCGAAACGACGACCGGATTAGGCCAACGAGCAGATAAACAAGTGTTTATGGGCGAGAGGGCCAAGAGGAGGCGAGCGGCGATTCGAGATCGGAATTTGATCGCGGGAACACATCCGCTAGCGAAATCTGGGATAATTTCGCGCTCGTAAAGATCGTTGCGAATCTCACACGAACCCGTTTTCTCGACCACGACTCACGCGGATTATTTTCGCGGGTGTTGTATACGCACGCACGCACGCACGCACGCACGTGCGTACGTATGTACGTACATGCGTGCGTGCGTGGGCGTGCATAACGGATGAGAAGGCCGTTGAAACGTTCTGTAGATTATTCCGGATCGAACGCATTACGGGCGCGTAGTAAGTACCTAGTAATATTCCTTTATTGTCGAACCTCGGTGCCGCCCTACGTATTAGCTTTAATAAAACGCCGTATAAATTCTCGAGGTTTTCTTTTTTTGCTCGCGCGCGGATAGCCCGTGAGTATTTGTAACACGGGAGTGTGGTAAATGCGAAATAATAATGGTCGCCATAAATCACGCGCGGTTCCAATATTTCTATCGGGACCGGAGAGCTACGTAGGAGATAAATATAGCGCAGGTACACGATGCAGAAATGGAATTGCCATAAACCCGCGGGTACTTTGTCCCTTAGGATATTATATTGTCCCGTCCTGGGAGGAAACGAACCGATATCTGGATCAGAGTTTCAGAGAGGCGCTCCGAAGTATTATCTCGCAGGAACACGCCGTAAAACATGCATGTATTAGATTAAAGAAATATAGTCAGTACTCACGTAGAGGAAGATCATATATCAGGCTGTTACGGGCAGGGGAATGTAAGCGAGCAGGATTCAGTTTTCTCGTCGAAAATCCGACTTTCCGAAATGATCCGTTCTAATCCATTTCCGTTCTCCGCCTCGAAATTCGAGTCGCGTATTCATTAAACTGATGCGGGGGGAACGCGATATTGGAGATCCATCTCCCGGGAAAATCGGCTTTCGTTCATCCGAAGCGACGGCGGAGGTCGAGATAGGACGCAACGGGCGAACGGACGAAGGTGGGAAGGCAAGACGATTCACACTCGCGATAATAGAAACGTCGAAGGGTCCAAGTACGTAGCGCACGTAGGTATTCGCACCGATAAAAGCCGCGCATACGTTACCTCGCGCCCGCGCGCGGATGGCCCGCGATAAAGCGTCTCTTATGATAATGATTTCCGAGGCATTCGGCCGAGTGTGTATAATATACAGGCCATGTACCTAGATTGTTCGTGTCACGCGTGTTTATGCCCGAGATTGCGTTTCCGCGTGCGTTCACCCAAAATGGAACCCTCGTGTAAACTTGCATCACTCCCGAAGTGTGACTGGACGCGAACAAGCCGGAGGAACTCCGATCAATGAGTGGAGTTCTCTCTGTCACGAACTTGTTCCTGAGAGAAAACGTAGTTTAATGTATACGAATGGTTTTGCTGAAGTATCTAAAAATTTAGCTATATAGATAGAATCTGAAAATAAATTGTTTGGTTCTTTGTGGAACTTTCAAAATAATTGTGTAAGACGTTTAAACTGATTACTAAAATGTAAAAACTTTTTACATCATTACTTATCATGCTTGAATTTGTTACATATATAATTATTTTGATGATCCAAAAAATTATATTTTTTTTATCTTATCCATCTACATTTTTAGATATTTCAGCAAGATCGATTGTTTTCATGTATAATATGCCGATATTAATAATAAAATAAATTAAAACAAGAATGTTTATTGATACATGTTTTTGCGGACGTATTTCTTATGTCTCCCTTTTTTTGTTTCTATTGATCTTTCACTGTTGATCTGATTTAAATGTATTTACCGAATTTTTATATTTTTTATTTTTATGTTTTATTATTTATCTATTTAAACATTGTGCTAATTCTGATCTGATTTTATTGGCCGAAGAAGACTCTGTGAGTCGAAACCCAATTAAATATTAATATTGATTATAATTTGAAATAAATATTTTAATTATTTTTCACTTATATCGTTTTGATTGTTATTTCCTTTTATCATTGTGCTTTTTAAAATAAAGAAGCTTTTAATTGAAAGAATGTATAAACGTCGTTTATAGTTATGTAAATGTATTATTAATTATTATAATTAATAATAAAATTTCCACCACGAAATTTTATTATGTAAAATTGAGAAGAAATGTATCTTACAATTAAACGAGAATCGAATTCTAACAGGCTGTTAATTGTTCGATTGTATCGTATTAAAAAGAAATCAATGAAATTTTAGAGTAAGATGAATGATGTCAAAAGATAATTAAAAAGAGACTCGCACGTTTATAATGTAAAAGTTTTTTATTTTATAAGATGCTATTAATATAATTAATATAATTTATTAAAGTCGACTCTCTTTCTCTCTCTCTTGTTGTTTGGTGAATCGGTGTGCCATCCATATACGTTTTTATTCGCATGAAGTATAGTCGGAATATCGCGATAAATGGGACGAAAAGAAGAAACGTTTCTGCACACGCCGCAATTTCTGTGAGTCAAGCCTACGATGCTGGCGATATGAGAAAATTAATCTTACATGCGCCTTCTAGCATCAGCAATCTCACGTCACGATCTATGTGTGATCCACTTTTGCTTATCTACAGTACGAAAATTTCACGAATCTCGTCGGTTATCTGTTCTGGACAGTAATTATACTTTAAGTCGTAAGTACCATGATGATCGTTAATGTTTTACGTTGATTCTGTGGAGAATGATTGCTTCGCGTGATAACGAAATTTTATTATTTCTCGTAATAAGAGTAGATGAGTAGACTCTGTTACAAGTACCTCAAATATATTTAATATTAATATCAGAATATCAGTAATTAAAAGAAAGGAGCTTTTAATCGAAGAAAAGGTATATATAACAAATATTTATATTATTCGTATTAATATAGAATCTTGCCATAAGTATAGTATAAAATACTCTCAATTTATTACATTTTCTTGGAAAAAGAGATAATAATAATCATATAATAAAAATAATAAAAACCAAAAGAGGTCTAATTTATTACATTTTCTTGGAAAAGGCAGCAATAAAAACCAAAGGAAGACTAGTAAAATATTAATATAAATTGTTATAAAAATAAATATCATTTTTCAATGAAACTGTTTTGCAATTCTTATTACACATAATGATTTTCCTTTACTACGCACGATGGATTATTCGTGTCCCAGGTTAATTTTCGTTACTTTAATAAATATACACAAATTATTAAATTATTTTTACATGTACTTTAACATCTTTAGAAAGTATTTATAAAGTTGTGTATTTAGGAAAATTGTGTATAATTGTTATAACTAATTACTTAATGCTCCTAGTTTTTTGAAGGAAAGAAATATGCAGGACACGAATGACTTAATCGTACTAAAGGTTAATTGTTTTTTCGATAAATACACAATGTTTACATCAGTTTGTGAGAATTCGTTATATTAATGGCCAAGCTATATTGTTAAAGTTAATTAACGTAACATTAAAAAGAAATATTTTAAACCAAGCATTTGCTCCGGGACTTCATGTATCTTACATTTGTGCTTCTGCACATGCTTAAGGATCGCTTCCTCTCAATGACAAATAGTAGCGACAAATATCTAACGCTAACGATAACTATTTGCAATGCCGACTAAGAGACTCCAAGCGAGATATCAGGGATAATTTCACGCACTACGAATATTAAAGTATCGATCGATCTTAATTAATCGCGCTCGCGGCCAGCACGCGCAACCTTGCAATGCTTATCAGTACGTGCGCGCGTTAAGGTCTTCTCTCGTGGGAGGCGAGCCGATAAAAGCGGCCCGGAGTAGCCGGAGTGACCGGGCAATCAGCAAATGGAATCGTTAGTTAGTCCCCGTAATCTTCGATCGGACGTTAGTTCCTTCTTGTAGTACACGCTCGCGGCCCAACGATCGTGATTCACGTTCGCGTTCGAGAACCACGCTAAGATCCGTGCGCCCCGTGTTTATCGCCGTGTATAGCGCGCCGGCTAATTAGCATATTATTTATTGCCCTTTTATAATTGCCTACACGAATTTCCACGTAAAAATCGCACGCGCCCATCAGCGATTTACGTCGAAAGCCTAATTTGATTTCGCTTTTCGCTCTAAGGTCCCAGTAAACGCCAACTAAAAGTAATATAACATCAATGTTATAATTTTACATTTTCAATAATATAACTGATGGTAAGAGAGCGAAATTAAAAGTTATATAATAGAAGTTCGTGTCACTTGAAATCCCTATATGAAAAGAATGATTTTGTTAAATGCTTCTAAAAATTTAGTTAGATACAAATACTTGAAAATATTTTTATTGAATCATTAGAATAATTATGTAGAATACTCAAGTTGGTTACTAGAATGTTGTAAAATTTTGTATAGTATTATCGTCATACTTAAGCGTCGTAGATAATTATTAGTTTTCCAGCAAAATTATTTTCAGATCTATCTAGTAAATTTTCAGATACCTCAGCGAGACTTTTTTTTTTGCATTAAATTTTTACAAAAATTTTTGCATTAAAAACAAGATAAATACCCATATTCAGGCATTGAAGAGAAAGAAAAATACTAACAATAAGTGCAAACAACGCGAACAAATCTATTGATTGTTACTCTTATTTTCAGACCCGGTTTTTCATTTCTAGTTAACTCGTGGTTAAGCTTAACTTGATGTTTCTTCCAATGGGCTTCATCCATGACATTATCATGGATGAAGCCCATTGGATATCAGGTTAAGCCTAACCATAAGTTAACCAGATAATGAAAAATTGGTTTAATTAGTTGTTTAATTGTTTTTTTATTGTGTATGATGTCTCGTTTCGCGCTCATATTCGCGCAATGATAAAGATATGTTAACATATTTATCGGAAATCATAAGCACACGTGCGTACGTATCGTCCCACTGTTAGAATAATTTATAAGCACGTCATCCGTACTCACAGCACAGAACAGAATTATTCAGTTCTGGAAGTCGGGTACTTTTACGGAGTGATGCGCACGAATGCACACAGAGATATTGCGATTCGCGCAAGTTATTCAAACTGCAGGCTGATCTTTAAGAAAGATTTTACAGGGATGTGCTCGTAAATCAGGTCGTTCTTGGTAGCGTGAGACAACTTGACGCGAAGAGGCGACAGAGGGATGTGTACGTAGTGAAACCTATTTGTATTCGATGTCGCCACCAACGTGCGTCTCGTTCGGATCAAAATTGACATTGCTTTCTTGCCGTGTCGACATGGTGCAGTGGTGCATAAACGATTTACTTAAAAAATATCTGAGTTCATTTATGTAATCTTATAAAATTGATGAATTAATAAAAAATAATAGCACGAAAATGTATAACAGTTTTACACTCAAAAGTTACGAAGTCCAATAAAATTCTTTATATCAAAATATACTGTAATTATGCTGCAAAAAAAAGAATACAATAAATGTTATATCGTATTCATGTGTATCTGGAAGCGGAAGAAACTTGATGCGAAATGTCTGCATTGATAAATACTTCTCAGCAAACATCAATTAATTTAACTGTTTGTTATAATTTCTCATTCAACAGTATAACTGTAACATAATGCATGTTATACGTAACAGTTATATTATTGAGTAAAAAGTTATAACTATAATAGTTATGTTATTGTTAGAGTTGTTGAGTTTTTTTTATTTATATTTATATTTTTTATTTTAAAATAAACGATTTTTATCTATTGTCTATTTTTTACGCATTTTTGGATAAGTTACTTTATTTATGTTATTTATTATATTGATGTATTATGTTTGTTAACATTTTCTTTAATTACTAATTAGATATTGCTATATATATTTTATAATATTTCTCTCTCTCTCTCTCTCTCTCTCTCTCTCTCTCTCTCTCTTATATGTATATATTTATAACATATTAGAGTCTATATTCATTCTTGTATATTCTCAATATTAAAGCACGTAATCTTATATATAAATTATGAGATTAGTTGCCTTACATTGTTATGACTATTTTATTATTATTTCAATTAATATTAAAGATTTAACCTGCAAGCAATAATATTGCTGGTTCTTCATTTCGGTGCAACCTACCTCCAATTCTGTTGCTTTCATGTATATTTTATATCATTTGTATTTCAATGAAATTATTATTATTATTGTAAGAAAATTAAATAAAAAATCTCTATTAAGCATCACTGTATGACAAAGAGTGGTTAACAATTCTATAGATATGCAAGGAAAAATTTCTTCTATCGTAAAAGGCGAAACCGAATGTTCTGTATCCCGCAAATGTGGAATAATATTACGCTCGAAAGATATACGGTCGTATCGTATGAGCTGTGACGTGTTGTATCAAAATCATGTGACGAAACAGGTGAAATGCGGAGAAGATATCAGATATTCTCCTTATACCAATCTTCGATGAGACAAAAAAATGATTTTCTCAATGTTTGAGAAGCGTACAGTTTGCAGCATCCCGAGAAGCAAAGCATAATTCAGCGAGAAGTGAAATTCACATAGTAAATAATGAGTAAAACGTGACTGCATACATAACATTTATCGGATATTGCGTATTTAACAGTAGTTGGACATTTTGTGTACACAATGCTGTACTTAAAGCCGTTGTAGACAGAATTAATGCTTTGATATCGATCGTCTTTAAGTAGGATTACCACTTTTAAATCGCTCGTAAAAAACATAGTAGCATCATTACTTTGAAATCAATGATAAAGTATTAAAATATTACGAGAAAAAATGTGCATGCATGACAGAAAGCTAATAAGATAATAACAAAAAATTTTTTGTATATTTTTAGAGAATAATTTATTTAAGGATATATTACACATATTTTACAACAAAATAAAAACATGAAAAAATTTCAAATTTTTCTATATTTTATTTGAAAATAATAATAAAAAATTTGGCGACGATTAGAACCTGAATACAAAATTATTTCAATAAAAAATAAACGTAAAATAATTAAAAATTAAGATTAAATGAGAAAATTTTCATGAAATTTTGTTGTTAAGTATAAATATTGGCTTTATTAAACTATTTTATATGTACTCTGTAAAAATTTTAAATTGAAATCTCACTTTTAAAGATTGAAAATTGAACTACTCTTTTTCAAGATTAATTCATTTTTCACTTTTTAAAATGAAATTCCACTCCAAAGAAAAATTTAAAATATTCATAATATTCATTTTTATACGAAAAGTATATATTTCCAAGTCCACTTTTGCTATACCTAAATTCTAATATTATATATTCTTAAAAGCAGCTTCTAATTTTAAACGTGTCTTTACATGTCTCTCTATAAAATGAGCAATCACGCTAATATTTGATAAAATATATTGTATTATACGAGTAATACTCAAGGCAAAGTTGCAGTGGCTTTATTGTGTGGGTGAGATGCCCACACAACACAGTTGTTCGTGAAGCATCCTAGGGACGTCCTTAGAATGTAATCGTCCTCCGGACATCCTTAGAATATCCCATAGGAGAACTATGTTGTGTGAGTCACTTTGCAACTCCATTTCCGTCGCTTTACGAATATATACGGTTTGTATCGGTCGATCGTTGTGCCTTATTACATCACAAGGCATTATTTAGGTGAAGTTTTTACGAGATCACGATGCACAATTCCGAGTTGCAGATTTTTCTTGTTTGCCGCACCGGTTCAACAGGTCGCATCGGCAATCGTCGTTCCGAGCTACAAATATTCTAACGCCGCGTCTTTTGCAACGACAGGCTGAAAAAAATGTCTGCGGAGTTGCGTTGTAACCGACGATCTTCGATGTATTATTCCGGAAGGAAAGTTTTACGAACGGAGTACGAGTCGCTGTAATAAAGACGTCGTACGCGACCAACTGATCGAGGATTCGCAATATCGAACATTCGTTTTCCTCGAAGCAGGAATAAGCCTGCGATAATTAGACTGCGAGAATTCCAGCTGTGATTAACGTCACGCGGATTAGTTGCCTCGTGCATATATTGAAATCCTCTCTGACGGTGGGAAACTTACGCCGGCAGCGAAAACGTTTCCAGCTCTGAGGAACTGGACAGTAATACGAGGAGGTAAATTCCGGAACCGTGAGAGCCGATCGCGATGCTCACGTCTTCAAATAGCTCGAACAGAAGCTATCCCAGAAACTATAAAAGGAAGAAATGATATTTATATGTATATAATTATATAATAATCATGTATTAATATAATATATTATATAATAATGTAATATATAATTATATACAATAAATTCTAATTAATTTTATCTAAAGAATTTTGTGAATATTATCTTTTTTAAATGTATTTTCTGTAAAATCTTAAAAAGGAAAAATTATTAAAAATCTAAAAAGAAATTTGGAAAATATATTTAATTAAAAGAAACGACAACGATTAATAAGCATTACTAATGACGCGTATAACATTTTGTCAATATTGTTTACGAGAATTATTTATGAGAAACTTCTGCAAGAAAATTTGAAATCATATATTGTTTCTAATTCATTCCCGCACAAAAAATGTAATCCCTTTAGATCCTGTGTACATTTTACAATATACATACTAATTTGAAGATATTATTCATTGAAATTGTTTAGTTTTATCGACATTATCTTAAACAAGATATACATAATAATATATATATTGGAAAAATAATCAAACTTTTGAAAGAATTTGTTAGTATAAATTATTTATTAAAGCGTCCTTGAATAAAAATGAATTAAAAAAAATTTTGAGTTCCATTAAAATCAGGTCTGAAGGGATTAATATTTGATATTTCAGACTGCTTTAGTATTGCATTCCTCTCGTTTCTTCCCGTTGCATACCAAGAGAATTGATAGTTGCCATTGTTTTTGCTCCACGGGGGGAGGTTGATTTAGGATCACCGCCGTACGCGGTATCTTCTCGGTACATTTCTCAGCGGCATCGCATTGCATCGCATTGGTGCCGCGTGGTTAGATAGTCGGCTCTATGAGAGTCATTTAATGCGGGACGAAAGAGAAAGAAAGAGAGAGAGAGAGAGAGAGAGAGAGAGAGAGAGACCGTTTAGTGCCAATGCCAAAACCAACGCAGCATCGCCCACGTGTCCGCGTGTCGCCGGCGAGAGAGCCCTCTCCTGTCGGCGGCGACTTGTTGCACATGAGTAATTCTATCGAAATTGATGAACTCATTACGCTCATGTCGTTCTCTTACATCGTCGGATTATGCGAGCCGGTCGTAAATCCGCGGCAGGCATTATTTATGCGATCGGCGGCGCGGAGAGACGCTGGAGGCCCCGCGGCCGTCCCGGACCTTCCCTAAAAGAATACGAACCTTTCGCCGCGCCGGTATCGTTTCATTTTCGCCGCTCGCTAATTGCATTTCGCGTTCGTTTCTATTTTTTTCTTAAATTTTATTTTCATTTCTGTTATCGAGGCTCATGCCGCTGACGATTTTTGTCGAGGATCAAGCGAAAGTTGCTTCGATCCCTTGACGCGCGTAATCTTGCTTCGCGTTGCCGAAGACATGCTTCACTTTGTGCACGACGCGAAAATTGCATTAGATGCTGTTGAATTTATAAAATTCCGATAGGGCCTACTCTCCCTGTATTTTCCAAAGCTTTTCGTCTACTTCGATATAGTTGAGATACGTGAGAACTTATCGGATTATTTGTCGGACTTTTTTTTTGCAAATAAAAGTAATTTTTTAAAGGAATACGGTCTAATAATTTCGACTAATAATTGTCAATTAATTGTTATTCAATTTGGAGTAAATCAGTTAAATTTGAATGTAAGAAAATTTAAAATTTGAAAAAATGTACTTTGAAGAGAAAATGACTTGCTTGTCTCGGGAAATGTATTTTAACCGTTTAACTCTTGTGACATTGTTCAAGGGTCATATTTGCATTGGCATGTGCGAAATCTTTTTTTCCATCTGTCATTTACTCTCCAATATCATTATGCAGCTCATAATAATAGCACGCACGCTGGTTGTTCCGGCATTTATGATGCAGCTTATTTCGATTGTTGATGAATGCGTCGTAACTAGTAATAATGCAATTTAAGGGGGTAATGAAGATTACGCGTGTGAGAGATAGACCGCATTAATTACGTGCTTTTGATTACAAGTAACGAGGTATTATTAACAATGATAATAAATTATTAAACGGATTTAATGCATTATCAGCATTATCAGCAGCAATCAAGCAATCATTTCAGCGAAATGTTCATCCTAAATAACATTCCTAAATAACAAAAACCAGTTTAGGAAAGTCTAGTAAATCTTTTCAGGATGGCAACGTTATATTTATTAGTATAGATAATTCACTTATGTAGGAAAATCTCTACACATTAATTCCTTTTTGTTATAAAAAGTTAGCTTCAAAGAGATTTTTGGATAATAAGCAGATATTAAATCTCATCATAAAATAATTTACATATCCCTCATTTCACGATTAAAAATCATTTTGTATTTGTGTTTAAAATGACCCATTTAAATTCTTGTTAAAATTTTGTGTCAAATTTTTAATATATCTGAGTGTCAATTTAACGTAATATGATTGAGTTATTTGAATATTTTGTGTTAAATTTATTCAATATTTTTACTGTCAAAATAACACAATTTATGAGTAAGTGACTAACATTAAATAATGTTTTTAAAATGAAAATTCTAAGAGAATAATTCTAAGTGAATAAAATGTGTTAATCTAATACATTGTAAATGTTAATTTTAATAAAAAAATGTGATTAATTACAAATTGTGTTACGTTTTTCTATGTTAATTTTTTAAATATTGTAATATTTTCTAACATATTCGTCCTTGAATATCAATTTAACACAAAACTTTGAGTAGACCGTTCGGGTTATGTAAAATATATTTAATTTAAAATACAAGAATAAAAAGAAATATTAAATATAACACAAATTTTCCAATTGTGTATAACAATATCACAAAGCTTTCTAGAAAATCAATTTAAATGTTTTAAATAATTAATATTTTGTAACATTAATTTTGAAATATAATGTTTCGATGGTAATAATCGATTACAGAGAAACAAAAATATGATTTTTAAAGTATGTTCATTTTTCTGTTTACATTTCTTTATCTTTGAGCAACTTCGATGACAATTTGTGAATTATGTCGTTGTTGTAGTAAATGAGTGATATCTATTCAAGTGATATCGACAGGCGACAAATAAAGTCTATTTGACACCTGCTGCGAGGACATTTAAAATTCAGCCTGCATAAATAACTTTTCATTGCGCGGCATTGTCATTATTACGTTCGCGCCTTTTGCGTGCACACATCCTTATTACTTGGGGCGCGTCGAAGAGTGCGCATCCTCGGTCTGGAGTGTCTGGACATGATCAGAGCCCGGAATGCGCGCAAGATCGACGGCTCGTACCCGAGACCAATAAACGTTGATTTATCGGCGTGGAAATCGAGCGCCGGGTGATTTGCGACCGTGGGCAACAAACAGGCACTTGGGACTCCTCCATGAGTACGATCCTGTGCCCCGTAGGGCCTTGCTAGGGCCTCGTCGCGCGCGATACTTGGTGGGGAACCACCGTAAGCGCGCGGCGGCAGGTCTACGTGATCCTATATAAGAGGATGCGACCGAGAGCTTACATTCTCACACCCGTTAGCTGACTCTTACCGGGATTATCCTAGGCGAGCGAAAAAGAAAAACCGTGATCGAGGGGCCCCGATCCGCTAGCCACGATCGAGCGACGGTTCACCGGCGGCCTCGTCCAACCGAGGACGATCATGATATTCGTGAGTGAATCCTTTCTTAATTTCAAATTTTGAGTAGTTTAACTCTTCTATCTAATGTATGATTTTTTAATCCTTTTCACCACTGGGCATTGAAAAAAAAATCTAGTAATAGCTATCAAATATTGTGTAAAATAATTTTAAATGTTTGGTTAATATAACAAAAAATAATTTTATTTTTTTCAATATTTAGTAAATATTATCAAATCAATAATGTAATCAATTAATATTTGGTAATAATTATTAAATATTTACAAAAGTAAAATTATTTTTTGTTATATTAACTGAATATTTAATTGAAACTATTTCACTCAATATTTAATAACCAGACTCTTTTTTCAACGTTTTATAAGATTCTCGCTAAAAAATGTAAAAGTGAAAAAATCTGTGCGAACTGTTCTTTATTGTTTAAAGGTAGAATTTTTGAGGCTTCACGAAATTCACACAAAAATAAAAAAGTTTTTATCGTTTAAAATTCGATACGTACTCATGCATTAAGAAAAAAGTTAAATTGCACGCTGAATTTTTGTGCCCGCCAAATAATTAAACGTGATTAATGCCGATTAAGTATAATTCATATTTAGCATCCTTGTATCCAGGATTAATTTTACTTGCGTCTCTTTTGACCAACTTGTAATTAATCCCAAGATAATTTGAAGTATCTTACTCCCGTGAGCGTCTTTAATTTAATTCTGCTGTCCACTTTCGTGGTAAGAGAATAAACTTTTCTCGTTTTACATCGCGTTTGACAAATACCTGAGATGAAAGTTTTATACAATTCAATTTACTGTATATCCGGCATGAACTGCAAAAATCTTCCAAGGAAAGATTGATACCTGACACATTTTGCGTATCGATTTTATGATTAACTGAGTATTTTAAAGCAGAATTCACATTAGTATGACATTAGTATGACAATAACTGTATTCCCGTAATATCATTTCAAGCATTGGCTAACTCGCTATTTACCGGTAATAACTATTGATTTAACAGAAACCGCAATACACAATTGTGGTTACTCACTGGCGGTCGAAGTCCTGGATACGTCAAAATTAGAGGAATATGGCTTTGTTGCGCGGAAAAACATCATAACAAATGCAGTTCGATTGTTCGGGGAAGTCGCGTATCGAGTCGAATTTCCGCGATCGATGAGTTATATGCTAATCGAAAGGAGATGAAGGGATAGTCTTCTCCCGTAACTGCCACGACTAATGTTATCGCGTGTATCTCCCTATATAATAGCAATATCTTGTGTAGAAAATTATACCTGCCTGTATAATGACAGTTATAAGCTCACGTCTACAGCGTAGCTGTCGCAGCTGATGTACTATTTCATTAATCGGTTAATAAGCGTAGCTGCTCGGTGACGAGACGCATCTCATTTGCGGAATGGAACTCTTAAGATAAATCGCTGTTTAGAATGAACTTTTTAATAAATAGAATTTCTGTTTGGAATATAATAACCATAACAAACTAATGTTGCATGTTACAATCTTAATTCGAGCTGTAGATTTTTTAATAATTTCTCTAACAATATAATTTGATAATTTCTATCACAATATAACTGTAAGTTAAATTACTCGGTACTTTAAATTAATGGAAATTGGTACATTTTTATTTACAATAAATATTGAGATAATCACTAATAGGAGGATTTCATTAATAATCGTGTTTCACTTGTCGTTAATCGATATAAACATTTACTGAGTCTTCACTAATGACAATTTTTTGCAGGTTTATCATATTTTTGATTGCATGCTTAGCGTTAATACGCCGATAATAATTTAATGATGTAATAGCAATGAAATAATTGTCATATTCTTTTGCAGACAATTTTGTGCAGCTTCGTCATCGGACGATCCATCGCTTCGCCACTCGCCAATGTTTGGCTAAGTCCGATACCGGCCCTTTCGCCGTTAAGGCAATACCACATACAAGACGGATCGGGATCTTATCAATATTCCTTCACGGGGCCGCATCACGCCAAAGCGGAAAGTACCTTAAACGGCGTCACGCAGGGTGGTGAGTTTTTTAAAATTTACAAATTTACACATTTTGGCATTTTGAAAGAGTTTTTTATCGAGACCAATCTCAAAGCTCTACGTTAACATAAAACAAACTAATGAAACGAATCAATCAATAAAATATATATAAAAAAAGCCAATCAAAGCCAAAACTAGCTGTTCGGGTGCACATAAATGTCTTTATTCTCGTGTGAATAACAATAACAAAATCATAAACGTTTCAATCCTTCTTTTTGGATCCTTATTCAATATGAAATCTAATTCTAAATTATACATATAAGTAAACCTATTAAAAAATGTAATTAAAGTCGGTTATGATTTTGTTATTGTTATTCATGAGAATAAAGACCTTTATGTGCACTCGAGCAGCTGGTTTTGGCTCTGATTGGCTTTTTTAATACATATTTTAAACGTAAAACGAAATTTTTTCTCAATGGATGACAAAGCTTGTCATGATTCGTGATCTAATGCGCGTGCGGCAAGTGCATAAATGGAATGCATTCTTTTGCGAAGTGTGTTACAAGAGGTGTATTACCGGCCTACGTTCGCGAGTGAATCTTTCGCTAACGTTCATCAGCATGACGCAAGAAAGACGCCCATACGCCGCATGTCCCTGCAAATTTCTTCGGATGACAATGTGCGAGTTAGGATCGCTTCTCTCTCGATTGCAATGTGATGACTCACGATATGTGCACGATGCATAATGTAACGCGCGCGAAATTGTGTGAATATATACGTAATCACTGAAAGAAGATTTACATAATTAATGTTATTTTACTAAAGCAACAGCCATAATAATTATGGCAAATAACATACGTAATAGCAGATCTTACAAGATTAAATCGTAAATAGGTCCCTACATGAACAAACGTTCTCCAGATGTAATAGTACCTATCAATATGTATCATTTTTATTTGTGCCCTCAGGATATTCCTACATTGACGCAAATGGAGTTTTGCAAACGGTCTCGTATACGGCGGACGATAAGAATGGATTTAGAGTTAGCGCGAGCAATCTGCCGCAACCACCAAGGGATGAGTTGCAAACTATACAGGACACACCAGAAGTGGCCGCGGCGAAGAAAAATCATCTTGAAGAATTGCAGAAGTCGCATCAGGCCAATTGGCAAGATCAGAATCTTCTGTCGTACAAAATCCTGCCGTCGTACTTCAGCTTCGCCCAAATCCAACCGGACGACAACAGCAAAGCCGAGTTGAATTTGGGAACGCGAGAAATAGAGGTATGTAAGTTGCGCCGACATCTCAATCGAAGTTCGCCCGAGTATAAGAGGAACGCGGCAGTAAAAAGGAAAAATCTACGTACTTTTATATATACGAATTTATAGCGCCGCAATCGCTGTGGAATTTTTTGCTTAATAAAAGAATTTCGATAAAAATATAAAATTTTTTATCACAAATAAAATAAATAAGAAATAATAAAAACATAAAACAATATAATAACAAAGTAAACTAAATAATAAAAAATATATACACACAGTTTTTCTACATTATTTTATAACAACACAAAAATTCTACTGATCGCTAAAAATATGTAAATTGTGATTAACCCATTAAAGCCCATGTTTAATACAACCGTGATAGCACTAAACTGAATACGTGATTCATAGCATAAACGGAAAAAAATTACTCGTATTTTTTCGTTTTGCAAAATTGATTATTTAAACGATAATTGTTTAAACAAATTGTTTAAAAATGCCCATTTTTTTTTAAATTAAAAGTGCCATTCAATTCTACGTTTGAAAACAAGAAAAAATTGTTATAAACGGTTTACATGCGCAAAGTCGGCTTCCACCTATGCTCTGGGTATTGCATATTATTTTTTGATTTTCCGGTTTTGACCACTCGTCTTTCCTTTCATTTTGAGGTGGCTTATGTTCACGAGTCCTCTCGCCTCTCACTGAACTCGGGGTGCTTTTTTACCGTAAGTCTAAAAAAGCACCCGGAGTTCAGTGAGAGGCGAGGAGACTCGTGAACATAAGCCATCTCAAAATGTTTATAACAATTTTTATAACAATTTTTTGCATAAACAAAGCACTGGATCGAAAAAAATACCAAGAATAAAAGTTTCTTCTTCTGAAACGTAGAATCGAATGGCACTTTTAATTTAAAAAAAAAAAGCATTTTTAACCAATTTATTTAAATAATTATCGTTTAAACAATCAATTTCGCAAAACGAAAAAACACGGATTATTTTTTTCCGCTTATGTTATAAATTACGTATTCAGTTTGGCGTTATCACAGCTGTATTAGGGCATGGGCCTTAATGGATTTATTTTGTTATATTTTTTCAATTTTCTCTATTTGTAATTTATTCTTTTTAATTGTGTGACAATTTAAAAAATGTGTTTCACTCTTACTTTATTTATTTTGTATAGGAAGAGTCCTTCAATCTGTTAAATGCCTTAATGGATTAATAGAATGTAATCAACATATTGCATAAAGTAATTAAAACTAATGTCATAAAATAACATTTAGAATAATATTGCAATTCACGTTCCAAATAAATTCATATCTATCCAATGTTAAAATAAAATTTAGTAATTTCTTTTCCATATTTCTTTTATTCGATTCTTCCTTTTTAGGCTACCAACAATCCATTCTTGTTGTCAAGATCGGAGGCAGAGAGAATCAATATTCCTAAGCCGGATCCGAGTCTCTCGAAGGTATCGCCCACGTCTTCGGGTCCCATCACCACCACCATTGCTTCGTCATTACCTACTACGACGGCATTAAGGGAGA
>NW_017305375.1:2844884-2858633 GCF_001594115.1 Trachymyrmex septentrionalis
AGTATCGCCCACGTCTTCGGGTCCCACCACCATTGCTTCGTCATTACCTACTACGACGGCATTAAGGGAGAACACGCTTCTTAAGGACAACGAACGAACATCTAATCAGAACGCCGTGCATCTGGGGAAACCGCTGCCGCTCTCCAACATCCAGAAACGGGTAGCCTTGCCTGCACCTTATGTACTTTCGGTGCTGCCTTACAGATTCCTTCACAGCTCGCTGCATCACACCCAGGACTCTCTGGGCCAATACGATTACAGTTATACCGGGGACTCGAGCGCCAAAACCGAATCCAGGTCACTTGACGGTACCACTAGGGGAGCTTATAGTTACATCGATCCCAATGGAATTCTTCAGCAGGTGCATTACATCGCCGATCACAATGGATTCAGAGTGATGGCAACTAATTTACCCGAAGCGAAGTGATAATCATGTCGGCACCGTAGAAAATGTCCCACGGGGCGTAAAAGTTTATCTTCGAGGCGCGATGTCATGTATCAAATATTAATACCGTATACAATTTTCTTTCTTGAATTTCCAATTACTCAGCGGATCTCAATCTCGTAGAAGAATAAAGAATAAAATATATTGTTGAATTTTTTAAAGCTTTCTAAAAAGAAACAGCATATATTTTCGTAAATTTAATTATTAAAAAATTTACTTCAATTAAAGAGATAAAAAGATAAAAAAAATAAAATAAATTCATACTCGTGTATTTAATAAAAACAATCAAAAGTCGTTAAATAATAGCTTTTGATTGCTTTTGTTGATAAATACTCGCGATACAAAAGAAGCAAAACGAAGATTTGCGTTCAAATGTATCGTCTCGTGTAATAAGTATCGGTGTCGGGAATTTGAGGAAACATTACACGAATGCTTCTCGAGTTTGTTCAATGATTGTGCTCGCGGAAACGCGAAGGAACGGACTTGATTCGTATTCGAGTATCTTCCTAATTTTATTTTTTTTGTAATGGTAAGCTTACTTTGCGCGATTTCAATCGCGACTAAGTAAATTATTTTTCGTTTCGTGAATATTCTTCTTTTATTATTTTTAGTACGATTGAAAATTTTTAGTACGTTAATGATGTCATGTTTTCAAGATTGTTAGTAGATTACACTTATTGATTATATTACGTAAATGATGAAAAATGCAGTCTACTGTTATCTTTACATGTCTCTTCTTTATTTTCTCTCGATCATTTCTGTATAAAATGAATAAACCAAATAAATAATTGCAATAAATTTACTTATACTTATAACTTAATGTGTGCAATATTTTTAAATATTTATATCTTGGTAATTATTCAATTTAGCTACCGCACTTCAAAAATCAATAAAATTAGGTTTACAATTTTCCACGCGAAATGAAGGCCACCTCAGACCAAAAAAAAAAAAATGGGTGAAAAATAATTTTACATAGCAGTATTTCACGACAGTAACAGATTTCCTCATCTCAATAGTTGTCAACTTTAATGTTTAATATCTCAGTTCGCAGGGCAGAGCGACGCATTTTTCTGCCAGATTTTTTTGTTTCATGCAAAAATACGTCGAATAAGCCTAATTTTATAGATTTTCGAGGTGCGGTAGCTAAACTGAATAATTACTTATATCTTTTTTAAAAATGTAAATTATTTTCTTAAGAGAATTAAAAAGGAAATTAAATTTAATTAAAAAAAAAGTTTTAATTTTTACTATACGCAATTTTCAATAAATTACGCAGGCATTTTTACGTTTTCTCTTTAACGTCTCGTTGTATCTTCGAATTTCAAATATCTCTTCATGAATTTTTTAAACATGTAAAAATTACGTTCATAAAGATATCTTTTCATATAAATTAAATTATTGTTATAATGATTATATTATTACTAATATTATTATTAATATTATTATACGATTCAGTCATGTTCTGGGATGAATTATCGAAATATCAAATGTCAGTATTTCTGTTCTCGCGAAAGGATTAAATAATACTTGAATTTGAGAAACAACACCTCTTACGCATTTTGGTTCAACTGAGCGCGTCATGAAAACGGAACCGAACGCATTGAAAAGCGATGTTTCAAATATCGTCACCAAAGTAACACAAACGCAGTGTGAATAGCAGCAGATGAACTTATTCGCACACAATTATGCTGCTTGAGTCTGAGAGATGCAAAATGTCGAGGCAAAGATATAATACTATATATAGATAATAGTATGTAGATTATACTTCTGACTTTTGATATAAGACTCGACTCTGGCCATGACGTAAGCGCTGGGGTTACAACTGAATCGCCGATATCGGTACGGGTACTGATAAGAAAATCTCACTGCAGAAGAACGTGTGAATTAGAATTAGTCGGTCCGCAGTATTCGATGGATGACATTTTTTTTTTAACGCCGTTGAACCATCGCATTGGCACGCACACGTGCGGAGTATCGATGGCGAGCACCGTTTGATTTTGCGCAGTGGTTTAAGTGGCTAAAGTGATCGCTCGATTCTCGTGCATGCACAATGGTTTTAATTGCACAGAGTGACGAGAGATCGTCGTGCGAGCGACCGACTTCGAAATGCGCGCAATACGTGGGCGTGCTTGTGGGTGAGTTTTGTGGATGGGCGTTTAATCCTCTCGCGAACTCGCATGATATTGAGATGCGACTGCATTTACACATGAATATTTAATAGAACCGAGATAGTTGAAAAACAGAATCCAGCGCGTGAGCGTTTAGATGACAGATAGATTTTAACGGTGATAAAATTGATTTAACGGTGTAAATCTGCCTTCATTTATGTAGCCTCTGGGAGCTTCGTAGCGACTTTGGAAAAAAAAGCTCAAAGCTATTACACGCGATTGCTGCATTAATTTTCGCGTCTCTTAATTTAATCGAAAGTTTGTCTCTCTAGTTAAAACTCTCTCGATAGACATCTCTTGACTGTAATTTAACTTCGCGTTCCCGTCGTTGCGTACCTATGGGATATCTCTGAGCGGAAGATATCAAGAGTAGCGCGAAGAGAAAGAATTCTCAGAATAGAACGTTGTCGAAGATAAAATATTTCGCGACACAGATTAAATAGAATATTTCTCAAGAGGAATTTTACAAGATGGAATGTGTCTGACATTTACTTTCTGTTACCGCTTAGCGACACTCGCCGCGTTCTCGATTGGCACATATTTGTCATGGACGTCGTCCGCCTTGCCACTTTATAACACGAACGATACGCTGTCTGTCAGCGATCAGGAAGGTTCCTGGATTTCTTCCTTGGTCCCTCTCGGTGCAATTCCAACCGCTATTCCGACGGGAATGTTTGCGGATAGGATTGGTCGCAAGAAGACGATTTGGACGACGACCGTGCCTTTATTTCTCTGTTGGTATATTATCGGATTTGCGCAGAGTAAGATATGGTAAGAAGGTTCCCAAACAGAATAATAAGTCAAAATGACATTAAATGATTAAAATTTTTAGTAATCATTTCGAATTCATTTTGAAGTTACAATGACTTGTGTTCTGTTTGGATTCATTGTAGATTAGACGGTTTCTTCAGCATTTCATTCGGTATTTTATTTTCGTAGTAATAATAATGAAATTCTCCCATATTTGGAATTATATTTGGAATTATATTATATTGGAAAAGATTTAAAGAACGCCTCGTGTAAAATATTAACGCGCGTATTTTTTTTCCTGGCATGTAAACAGAAAATATTACAAATATTACACCAAAGTAAAAAATAATAATATAACATATCCAATTCCTATCTTCGACGGATCGTTAATTTACACAATGATACAATTACGCTTACAGAAATCTAATGTTACTAATTTAAAGAGATGTTCTAACTAATTCAAAGAGATGTTCTTTTCATATAATTTAAGGATTTAATCAAATACGTATTGAGAATAAATAGTTAATGTGTAGGCACTCTTGTATTTTTTTAATTTTTGGCATTACCGTGCAATTTTCTTTAAATAATTTTCTAAAGTAGTTCAAATTCTTATGGAGAAGGAGAGTTTTAAATAATTTAATTGTAAACAAAATATAAGAATTTTGGAGAATTACATAGATATAAAAGAATAGAGTTTAAGAACATTTTGAAATTAAAATAAATTAAAAAAATGAAGTTTCACCATATTATTTTCGTGCAAGGGAATGAAGTGTTCATGAATTATTCAATTCTCTTTAAATACATCAATAACGTCACAATATCTTTAAATATAACATTGCCATATTTTTACATTAATGAAAACATGGCAACGTCGTTTCCGTTAAAATTATTAATTTCTAAATTGAATTTAAATAATTATTATAAACGATTTGTCCTTTTCACATAAATATTTATTTTTATTATAAAGAAAATGTTTTAATAACAAATTACAATATTACCGCTAAAATTTTGTTAATTATTTATTTTTTAGAAATAGCAATGGTATTTTGCATGCTTTGTATTCTCGTGTTAAAAAATAAGAAAGGTCAGATAACTCCATTTTTTTAAGTTGGAAAATGACTGATAATTCAATTACTCTCCTTAATACTGATCAATTTAATACTAAAAGACAGTAATTAATTACTTATCTTAAATATTAAATATTTAATTGTTGTTCAATACTTTTAGTACTCCGAATAAGTAATTAATTCCTGTCTTTCAGTAATAAATTGGCCGATATTAGATTTCTATAAGAGTGGCAGAGAAATTAATAAGTCTAAACAATTAATAAATGACATCTTTCGTCGAAGTCTGCTGTCCGTCATGAACGTTTTCATTAATTGCATTCCCAGCCAGCGATAGCGACTTTATCGTACGGTTTCATTGATTTTCTATTTACATTACGTAATCGAGTTTTTCCGTCAAAAGGATTTTCCTGGCTCGGTTTGTTGCGGGGGCAGCATGCGGTGCAGCATCTGTCGTTGTTCCCATGTTCGCTTCTGAGATTGCCGAGCAGAGCATTAGAGGCTTGCCTGGCATCATTTTTCAATTGCAGATTACCGCCGGAATTCTCTTCGGATATACTACTGGTAAAGAAGCACTTTTCTAAATATAACATTGGATAATTTTATGACATGTGCCATGTTTTTGATACACTACAATCCTTTCTAGCAACATTATGTAACACAGTGTACAATTCCGTGCTTTTCAACTGACACAAATGTACGCAGCTAAAATGCTATGTTCGACTGCGTCGTTCTTTTGTGTTACTTTACGAATACGAAATTTTTACATTTTATTATATTTATTTTCCTAGAAATGATACTCTAATAAGAAGTTTTAAGATTATATTCAAATATATTCGGACGTGAGTATACAAAACCTTTGTTTTTATTTCAGCTCTGGCAAGAGCTAAGCAACGTTTCAGTTATAAGTTGACATTATGTATTATTGTGTTTCGTTGCTGGAAAGCGTCTAAAATCTACAATTAAAGTCAGAGGCACATTAATTAAAATGTATATTGTTTTCTCGAATATATATTATATTCTATTATATCAATGATATATTGATTGGCAAAACTGATGTAAAATAATTAATATTAATAATAAAAAAGCTTTATAAAAAATTTAGTTGAATATTCGCTTTTTTCCATTTGCTGCAATATGCAAATATAGCTCTTCATTTAAACATCTGTATAATATTAGATATCTAATGACACAAAGAATTAAAGGAAGATGTCATTATAAAGAGAGAGAACTTGACTTTACTGTACATAATTTAAAGGTGTTTGTAATGATAGATGAACTTCAAGTCGCGAGAATTCTAGTTGTTACACACGACTGTAAAACTTTCTTGAAATGATAAGCGGTGACGTTTGCAGCTTTTACCGATAGCTTGCCTGTCATCGCGATACTTTGTTCCGTGGCGCCCGCTTTGCTTTTGATTTTCTTCCCATTCGTACCGGAATCACCGGTGTGGCTGGTTATGCAGGGTCAGAAGAACGAGGCAAATATTGTGCTAAAACATTTCAGGGGAATTCGTTGTAGCACTGAAGCGGAATTGACCAGGCTCGAGCTTCAGGCCTCAGAAATGCGAGAAATCAAACCCAATATTTCGGATTTGAAGAATTATCCAAGAGCGACCTGCATTATACTCGGTAAAAGATTTAATTTAATTAGTAATTAGTTGCGAATTAAATCGATTACTGAATGTTTTTATTGCAATAACTAATTATTCTGTTAATTTTATCAACTTTATCTAATTGATAATTTGATATATTACACAAACATATATATGTTAGCTTTAATTCAATGTTTAATGATTTTAGGTCTAATGTTTTTTCAACAACTCTCCGGTGTTAACATTCTGATATTTTATGCAAAAAAGATCTTCGACGATGCGGGCTCAATTCTGAGCTCATCTACGTCATCAGTAATAATGGGTGTCGTACAAGTGATTGCTACTTATTTTTCGACCGTTTTGATTGAACGCGTCGGCAAAAAGCTATTATTATTCATCAGTACGTCAGTGATGGCAGTTTGTATGTTCACAATGTCAGGATATTTTCGTTTCCAGGTAACAAAATATTAATTGAACAATACAAATTTTAATTACAAATTTGTAATTCTCTAAATATTTGATTAAAAATATCAATGATCACGAATAGTAATTTTTAATTGTATATCGATTTGTAATTTCATATTTCTACATTGAAATTTCTTAATTAGATTGATTTGCTCTTCTCTCGGTTGTTTCAGAGCTCTCACGATCTCTCGAGCTTCTCCTGGATTCCTCTGCTCTCGTTCGCAGTATTCATCGTAATTTTCAGTATCGGCTTTGCTCCCGTACCATGGTTGATGGTCGGGGAGTTGTTCACAAACAACGTTAAGAGCGTGGCAAATACTGCCGTGATGTGTAACTGGACGTTGGCCTTTCTCGTGACAAAGTGCTTTCAGGACATGGTGAATCTCATGGGAATCTCCTCGTCATTCGCTACATTCGGCATGATAAGTTTAATCGGAACTATATTTGTCTCCGTGATGGTGCCGGAAACGAAGGGCAGAAGCTTCGAGGAGATTCAGATCGAGTTGTACGGGACGCAAATTAGGATTCCGACGGAAGACTCAGAGCAGCGAGGGAAACATAACAAAACTTAATAAAATAATCACTGAATCGAAACGCTCAATTGTAGAAATATGGTTGTAACTCGTTTGTATATCATGAATATTCTATAAGTCACCTGCAGTAGTGCGTAATTATAATAACTCAATTACTTCCGCGTGACGTTATTTTAAAATTTAGAAAGGAATATTCATGGAGAGAGGCGGGGGAGGAGAGAGGGAGAGGGGGGATAGGATGTGCTCCTGGTAATCATACATAATTACAGAAACTACTCTTAATTGAAGGTAAACTTTAGCGATATGTATAAACTAGATATATCTAAAAAAATTATACGACGTTATGAAACAGAGAATTCCTTTGTTTTTTTAAATTTTTAGTAGTATTGATTTAATACGTACCGTAAAATGAGTCGTGCTGCGCCGCTGAAATTTCCGAGCGTATGCAATACAAATTGTGGAAGACCACGGATTTGTTTATACTCACATATTTATTTCCATCCGTGATACTTTTTTTTTACTTATTTATACGATATCACATAATACATGAATCACGCAATTTTTTTCTTTAAATCGATCAGTCGTCTCGCCGCCTCTGTTGAATTACAGTTGCGCAAAGCTATGACAGCGATCAGAAAGGAGAATAAATCCGGAAGATTTCGTGAGGACGAGACGTCGAATTTTTCTTAAGACGTGATGCCGCCCAGCACAACATTGCTCCATTGTATAAAGTAATACATGTGCATTTTGCATGCGCGGCGACGACGACGTGGTGCAAATGTTTGCCGTACAATTGATACACGCGGGATAAAAAGAAACATATAGATCAATGGCAGCAAAGAGTTGCGATCTTATTTCAGATGCATTGCGGAAAATCGCTGGAATAAAAGAAGAAAGGAGAATGGAGGAGAATGGAGGGGAGAGGGAGGGGAAGAGAAACGCCGATTTATGCGAAAGGTGCACGTGAATATCGGTTCATATAGAAGATATAACGACATACTTAGCGTGTTTTTGCGCACACATAGATATCGATATGTACACAGGAGGTCTGCGTCACTCGTTATGTCTGTCGTTGTGCCTGTCAGACGTTTGTTCCCGATCGGACGCGTGCCGATTGTCCAACTTCTACTTTCTTTCCCGGATTGAGAATTATTCCGCGATGATTCTCAATTTCTCAATGTGCAATCTTCGATAACGACGTAGGACGAATGCGTGGCGCAATACACACACAAACACACATACAAAACACGCACGCACACACACGCACGCACATACACAGAACATATGGAAAGGACAGTTTTGTTGAAGTATATAAAAATTTAGTTAGATGCAATTTCTAAAAATAATTTTGTTGGCTTATCAAAATAATTATATATAACGCTCAAACTGGCTAAAATGTTAAATTTTTTGCAGCGTTGCTTGAGATTTCTACACAGTAAAAATATCTCGTGTATATGTTAGAAAACCGTCCAATCACTCAAGTCCTTGTTAAATTTTTGCGTTGAATTTTTTTTATCACGTTCGAGTATTAATTTAACACAATGTGATTATGTTATTTAAATAGTTTGCGTTAAATTGATATTCAATATTTCTTAGTGTCAAAATAACACAATTTAGTTTTAAAACGTAAATTCTAAGATGAATAAATATGTGTTAGATTAATATATCACAAATATTAATTTTACTGAAAAAAATATGTCTATTTTTAACAATCGTCGGTTTATTTACAAATTGTATCTCTATTTTTTTTTGTATTCATATTCTTAAATAATATTTGTGTTACCTTCTAATATATTCATCTTGTGTTAAACGAATAGATAAAATTAAGTTGGACCGTTTGGAATATGTGAAATATGTTAAATTTAACATAAATTGTCCAATGGTATACGTCATTATTTTGATGGTTTAACAAAATTATTTTGATATCTGTATCTAACTAAACTTTTAAGTACTTCATCAAAATTATTCTTTCCATGCAGATGTTGCGGACGATCAAGACGAATTATAAGAGTCGATCGGCCGATCCGATCGTCCGCACGAAACCGGAGTAAGTTTCGGGCTGAGGGACTAGAAGCTACACGATGTGTAATTCGCTTGCGCGAATAACATATATCGAAACAAATAAATAACATTGCAAAACGACTCTGTGCGTCTGGAAGAACAGAGAGCGGATAACTTTCTCTCGTCGCGAAAACGGTGCACTCTACTACGGGGATGACGAAAGAAGGCACACCGATTGCGTACATATTATTCGAAATTATTGGAGGTTATCATCTCCAGGTATAATAAACGACCGATTATCCTCCGGTGAGATCTGCGCGGGGCACATGTAACGTATATACTAATAGCAAATTCGGTCATTTGCATTACACTAGATTAATGCACACTAAAAGCTGCTGTACACGATTTTGAACAATTAAATATCCAATAATGATATTACGTTATTTAATAGAATACACGTATTATCTCATTATCAAAGTTGATTGTATTAAATGCGAATCCATTTAGATACTTTATATAAAGCAGCTTTTTTTAAATGTGCACTAACCAGTGAATGGCCGAATTTATCATAATTATGTCGGTCATCATAATTTATTGCGTCTACCGGACGCAAGAAGACGGTCGTTTATGAAGGATAAACCGCATGCGAAGCTTCTCGCGTAGCTCAAAAGTACAAATCGAAGCGTAGCGTCGCGACGGTTATCGCGAGGAAACGCGTTCCTACAACGATCCGCGTAGGGAAGTCGATTTTTCCTTTTCTTCTTTTTTTTTTCGCTTCTTACAGATGAAGCGCCGCGTTCTGGGTCTATCGCGCTGGAATCCAATTCCGCGTAGACGCGTATCGCAAAGCTCCACCTGGTACTTCGTTTTCGTCGACCTCGCCGCAATTACAGTGCAAAGGCAAATCGCACAGCATCTAGCTTGCTTTCCTTTTTCTTCGTTTTTCCTTTCCTCCTAACAGGAGATGACAAAAAAAAAAGCGAGGAAAGAAATCCTCTGCTTGACTTACTCCTCTGCTGACTTTGTGTAAATTCTTACGAGATCACGCGATTTAGCAAGGAAGCAGATCAAGCAGTAAATTATTTGCTCACCTCACTCAAGAAACTACCCGAGTATTACAGCCCTGTTGACCTGGCCGTAAAGCCGCCATTGTAGCGAGATTATACGTAGACAAGCTAAGCATCGGTTTTTTTTTCTTTTCGACGACGGAGTAACGAGACAAGTTAAGCAAGTGGCACGTTACTCGCCCGTCTTACTTGTCGCTCGTTATCTAACTGTTACTCGCCTACCGATTTCATACATTCGCGGTGAGACGGAGATAGGATCCGAGAGTTTCCAGCTTCACCCGAGTGTTCTAATTTACGGGAACTGCTGACGCAACATTAGTCTGGTAGAATAGAGAAACTGATTTACGTTGGCACACTAAGCGTCAAAGTGGCCGCGACTCATCGTCGTTATGACAGTAAGAGGGTCGCGAGGAAGTCGAGCGCGGCTCTCGGGGCACTGCCGTCATCAGAATGAGAATATCCTCGCTTTCGAGGATCGGGGATTGAAGGTGACGCGCTGCGTACTAGCTCGGACGTGTCGCTACAATCATCTGGACTCACTCTGCGAATGGCTCGCCTCCAATGACGGATCCGGATCCGAGTCGTCGATGGAGGTCCCGTGCTGAGTCGTGCGAATCGAGTAACTCGGGCTTCGTTCGTTCCTACGAGAACACACGCAGAATCGTTCCCGTGAGACATGCCGGTGGTGCGAATATCATTCTGTGGATTTCTTACAAAACAACAATATCCTCTCTCGAGGTAATTAGGGTTTAAAGTTTAAAAAATATTCAGAAAGCATAGTCTTCAACTCGATTTCACCAAAATTGGTTATTTTAGAACCGAGCCACCGAATTTATCGCGCATTATATAATCCAGGGAAAATACTTTCATGAAAACATTTGGTCGCCATATAGGACTTGATGATATATATCACCGTTTACGGTACGTAAAACGTGATGAAATTTAAGAATTTTCTTTTATGTGAACCGTATTTCTAAAACTTCCTTTGCGTTTAAATTCAACAGATATGGATGATAATCGGATAGATACGCCATAATACTGACATAATAAGATTTTCTAAATTTAAATCTTAAATTTAAAACATAAACGAAATGATTAATTCTTTTAAATCTTCCTCTCTTTTACGAGGCAAAATTCGCATAAAAATAGACCGTAGAATGCAATGCCGCTTCACGTATTTTGTCATACAAATCGCAATTCCAATTTAAATGTCTCCTTTATACTGCAAGAATGTGCTTGCAAAAATAGATAGCAGAATGCATTTATTTTGTAATACAAATTGTAACACTGACCTCATTGCCAATTGACTGCCATCACTGCCACGTCGTAAGGTGTTGGCGCGTTGTATGCAGGAGCACTTGCAACAGATGATTCTCTTGAAAGCGAAGCGGAAGTCCCTGCTGAAGAGGGCATAGATACACGGATTTATCGCGGAATTGCAGTATCCTAGCCAAAACAGTACGCTGAAGACGGTTGGATGGATGTGATTCGGACAGAATGCGCGCACCAGATACATGGTGAAGAAAGGTAGCCAGCATAAGATGAAGCCGCCGACGATGATACCCAGGGTCTTCGCCGCCTTCGTTTCCATACGAAATCTCTTCACCTGCGTATAATTTTGTCTCAAACATCGAGGCAACCGACATATTTTAAATATCCTTTACTCTGTTAAAACATGAATGCATATTATAATAAAATATCATAATAAAATTAACTTGAAATTAATGTTTACTTTTAACAAAGTGCGCTTAAATTCAATCAAATTATATCCAATTTGAATCACGTTTAATAATTATTATAAGCCGCCAGTACTCCCGCTTAGTATGTTCTCAATTTCACTAAAACTAAAATATAATTTGAACAACTTAATTTAAGAAATGTATTAAATTTAATTCAAATTTAGTTTATTATTTACTGATGCATGCCTTAATACGAATGCTGTTTCCTTTGAAACTAAGCAATTCAACCATAGAAATGGATTATTAGATATGATTGTTTCTTTAACCGTATATTTTGTATTGTATTAAAATCATACATTTTACACACTTTGGAAGTACAAAACAACAAAATGCTATTTAACTTAAGAAATTAGTTTAAACTTGATCTTTTAATATTTAACAGTAAGAAAGATATTAACTTTGCATTTTGCTTTCAACAAACAGTACGTTATCTCTTTTATAATATGCATTCATATTTTGATCATTAAGTTTACGCAGTATAAATTAATTCCGACAGTAATCGACTAGTTATCACTACGCCGACTGAGATAAAAATGAATTTTCGTCATGTGAAGTCTTACGAAACTATCGGATGTTGCTTGTTCGTTTTTATGGAACATTTGAAAAATAGGTCCGATAGCCAAAGTGTGAAAGCGATAAAAACGAGCCGATATGAGAAACGCACTTGGGCTTTTATGTTTCTCTTGCCCAGCTTCATCACTCGCGGCTTCTCCTCGTTGCTCGGCGTCATCTCGCGCAGCGACAACTCGTCGCCGGTCACCTGACTCTCGCAGCTGCTCCGCCTGCTTGTTCTTTTGCTGCTGCCGACCCTATTGACACCACCGACCTGAAAGGGGATTTAACAAGTCGGCCTTTACGACTCCGACACACGCACACACTCACGTAAACATCACGTGCGCCTATAAAATACAGATTCACTTTCGCGCGAGATTTACAGACGCCGTTAAACTTTCATGACGAACGCGAGCAACATCCAGACTGTTGTCAAAAGCTCGCTATAGCAATACGCTATCATATTAGGCTGAAAATTTGATATCCCGCATTTTTTTTACGGACGAAACATGAAACAGAGGTAACTACTGTACAATGCGAGTTATACACAGAAACAATGACTTTGCTGGAGCATTAAAAAATTTAATCAAATATATATAGATCTAGAAATACTTTTTTATTTTGACTATCAAAATGAATGCGTAGGATGTACATAAACAATAGACTAAAAAATGTTGATATTCTGCATTGTTAAATATCAAAACAACAATAATAATACTAAAAATTAAATAATATTTTGTTATTTTATTAACTTTTATTTAATTTATGTTAACACGTAAATCAATTCATTTTTTCGGTTAGTTTCAAAATAAACAACGTCGCTATTAACATATGCATTTATAGTAAACAATAAACTAAATTTGAGTTAAATTTAATATCTACAATTCCTTGAGTTAAATTATTTAATTCCACAATTTCAATTAAATCAACGAATTGAGTAGGAGTGGCAACCTATAGAAATAATTAACAACAACTCAACTTGGATATAATTTGAGATTATGAATTTAACAGTGTAGCAATCGACTTGTGCGTCCTACATAATTATTTTGATGGTCTAATAAAATTATTTTCAGATTTGTATCTAGCTAAATTTATAAATCTTTGAACAAAACCATTCTTTCCGTGTTCTCTGCCAGAAATTGAAATTTAATTATTGATGCTTACACAATTAGATGCAAGCACAGAAATATTGTAGTCATTATTTTATCCTGATTGTTTGCAGATCTTTATTTTCGACAATACATTAGAATTCTAAAGGGGAATTTAGTTCATACTTATTTATAAAAATAGCGCGATATCTCTGACAAGTTATTCATATCTGTCAAAATAGAAGTGAATATATCTCTATTTCTTCTTAGAATATATTTTATA
>NW_017305375.1:2858733-2863711 GCF_001594115.1 Trachymyrmex septentrionalis
ACATGAAAGCCATCAACAAAACAAGTACGTGTCCATATCCTGTTTTGTTTTATCCGTCTGTAAATCCGCACGATACCGACTCACATGCGGGAGAATAATCACGATCGACGATTTAAACGTCAAATAAAAGCTTGGAGATCCTCGTGAAACAAAACAGCGAGGGAAAAGAGGAAAAAGAGTAAATTTATATGGCTCGATTGCCACGTTCGATCGACCGAGTGCCTCGGTTTTATTGAACGAAAAAGTGATCCTTGATTCGCTTCATTTTGCAAAATGCTATCGATTAGTCATCAATAAAAAGTATATGCATTTAAAATTGCAGCGACAACATGTCATCAGGAATGTGATGCTGGAATGTGAAATTTACGCATGTCCAACATCACTTCCAACGGAAAGCCGTAGATTCTATCTTTTCAAACTTCGTGTTATTATATTATAATTTTATACAGTAATAAAAAATATATAAATCTTTAATATAGTTCGTTTCGAAATAATTTCTATAATATAGAAATGCTAAAATTATTATATGTTAAGAATGTAATCTTGAAGGAGTAAAACACCATTTCTTAAAAAAGAACAAGGTCGGAAAATTAAAAATGGATTCGTGCATCTGAAGCAGTTAATTACATCTTCAGATAGGTCATGTAAATGGAACTCATTAAGATCTAATTCACCTTAAGATGCGTGTTTCGCGAGGCTGGACAAAGCTGCGTCTGCGTCTGTCCGTTGCTATAATGGACCGAGATTTGCGAACATCTCGACGGTGTCCTTTCGAGGGTGTTGCACTTCGTGTTGAGCGTCTCGGTGCTGGGATAGGAGACTGAGATCTTGATCTTTTCTCGCTTCACGGAGCTGCGGCTGCTCGAGTCCGGACTTCTCGAATTGCCGTTGTTACTGCCGTTGTGGACGCTACCTCGGCCACGGTGAATTCGTAAGGTCAGTCTTTGTTCATCGAACCTGCATAAGAATAGGAAAATGCGTTCTTTCATAGGCATTTATGTCTGTTGGCAGCATAAAGCTTCTATAGAAAGACTTCCTTTCTCTCACGGAGAAGAAGCTCAACCGCAGACCCGCGAATGAAACGACGACTCGAGAGAACAAAGAGTGGAAAAACATATTTAAATGTAGGAAATTTTATTTTCCCATTTTATTAAAAGGGAATGATAATAAAAGATAATGATTTGTTTTATATATAACATTAAAAAATTATATTGATAGAATAATTAACATATGATAAGATATACAGTAAAAACCGTTTTGTATTTGTGTTAAAATTGGTCCTTATAAAAATTTTTATATTAAATTTTTAACATATTAGTGTTAAATTAATGTTTAATAGTTCTTAAAATAATACAATTTACAAGTAAGTGAATAAATAACAAAAAATTATATAGTAAAGCATAAATTTCAAGATAAATAAGTAAAAGATGAATATACATATTAATTTATTGAAAAAGTAACAAATATAAATATAATTTTATTGAAGAAAAATATATTTCTATAATTTATTTCTAAATTGTATCTAAGTGTTACATTTTTTAATGTTAATTTTTACATAATGTTTGTGTTCTAACATATTCATCTTGTGTTAAACTGCATAATACAAAAACTATTTGGATGGATCGTTTGAGACATGTAAAAATGTTAAACTTAATATAAACTTTTTAAAATTATATGAATGCATGATTAAAAAGATAATTGATGCAAGATGATCAATATTTACAATATTTATTGTACATCGATCGCACAAAAGCAACACAAATAAATGTGCGATAAAAATGGATTATAAAATTGTAAAAAATAAATTTAGTCAAGTAAACGAAAGTTTAAAAAAAAAATGACGTGGAAGTTTACCTGCTGCCAAGCATTTTCGAGGCTTTTGTTGTTCGAAAACCTTGATTAATAGCTCTCGTCGTGGAAACTGCGGCGTTGTAGATCCGCCAATAAAAAAATAGCATCACCAGCATTGGTATATAGAAGGAGCCTAGAGCACTGCAACACAGTTGCGATTTCCTGTCACACTGCTGATAGTTCCCCACTTCGCGATAACATATCGGATACTTTTACGTGTAGTCAGCTCGTGCAGTTTGACACATATACATAGATGAGGTTATATATTATCGCGAATATTAATTTAGCTATTGGTTTTAATAATGGACAAGATGATTCAATCGAGAAACACGTGTCACTGGCAAGCACTCAAAACGTATCAGTCGTTTATATATTAGCTTTTTGATCGGTATCATATAGAGTGTATATAGATAACATCCTGATTGACGTATATAATACGGTGACAGAGGTAAAACTGTTTTATCTCTATTTTTTTACCTTTCAATTTATTAATTTTTGCTTAGCAATCTCAAGCTAGAAAATTTTACATATTTTAATTTAATTGTTATTATTGGTATAGTCTCTTATAATCTATAAAATTTCAGATTTAAAAATTATCTCTTAAGGCTTGAACAAATAAATAATTAAATAAAAGTCTATACAAGGGCAATGAGCCTAGCACGTTGTTAGTGCGACAATCTAATTTATTTATCCAAATCAAATTACAAATATATTCCATACAAATATATTCAATTCTCACAGAACGGGTTTTGAAACGTGGAATATATTTGTAATTTGATTTGGATAACTAAATTAGATTGTGCATTAACAACATACTAAGCTTATTGCCTTGTATAGAGTTTTATTTAATTATTTCAGATTTAATTTAGAATTAATGTTGTATAATATTATTGTTGTAATATAATTCTCGATTTCTCAAGTGGCTTATCCATTTTTAAAACAGAGGTAAAATGTCAGGAGTGATTTATACAAAAAGAGAATGTTTCTATCTTGTAAAAATGTCAATATGTGTGCTTCAAAATTATAATCTTTAATTGGCGAAATTGTTGTCTTCGAAATTATTCCAATATTACATAAATTTTCAGATTTTAATACGTGTTAGGTATTAATACATGTATCTATTATATGAAAAATTTAATTGCATATATTTTGTTATATATATATATATATATATATATTTATATAAATTTTGTTATTATACAATACATATTGTTATGTATATATTTTTTTTATATATCTAAATAAAAAGATGTTTAAAACACGATTTTTATTCTGTATTTTGATCCTACAACGTATGTTAAAATAAATTAATTTTACGCCGATAAATTGAATAACGTCTCTTTAATACAGGAAAAACATTAAAAGAATTTTTCCCGACACATTTTACCATTTTTATGGCACTCTGGTATTTAGCCGGATAATGAAAAGGTGATATATCCCGATATATAAAAGCAAAGAAAAAAGTATCTATGTAAATTTCTCGCTATTAATATTACGCGACATAATTCAATATGTATATAATGAGGAGCCAAGGGTCTTTGAGGGACTTACCTGTAAACGACGTAGCCGGCGTCGTTGGTCAGTTCGCAGATCCATGGGCATGGCTTCATCGGCACAAGTATAGTGGTGGTGTTGGACGGGCCATATAGAGGAAACGTGTCATTGTACGTGGTATGCGACTACGAGAACAGAGAAACGATTAAAAACGTGTGCAGACTAAATCCGGCCAGGGTCGATCAGACGTCGATTGAAAATCGTCCCGAAATAACAGCGCGAAATAACGGCGGATTAGCTGTGGCTAGTACGCACCCGTTTGTCCTTCCAGCCCACTAGAGGCGGAAAACAGATAACGAAGCTCGAAACCCAAACGGTGGCTACCAGCAGTCTAGCCCTCTTCGTTGACATAAGCTGGATTTATGAAAATGGAGAAAAAAGAAGCACTTAACGAGGAAATCTGCGTCAGGGACGCGATAATTGCATAGATAACTTAATGCGATTAGTCGTATTATATTGTATTCCCCCCTTGAAGAGGAAATTCACATTTCTTCACTTATTATATATTCACTTCGTTCTCGTTTATTTTTCAATGCGCACAAGTTTATATTTCTTATTTTATTATTAGTTCAATTTTCTTAAGTACGAAAAATCAATGCATCTGAAATTGAGTATTGCGAATAAAATATATTCGAACAGCAAATATAAAAATTTGAAAGTAAGGGCGGGAACACAGTCTTGCATAACGCATAACGCATAATGCATAAGAAAATGAATCAACCTAAGTCCTTCATTTCCTTCCTTTCCATGAAATAAAAACTTTGATTGGTTGATTTTCTTATGTTTTATGAATTATGCGTTATGCAAAGGTCTGTCTTGATCTTTATTCTAAGATTTTATTGTTAGCTTACAGAAGTTAACTCTACAGAACTTCTTTTTCATTTCATTTCATTTCAGTGCGTCTTTTGTTTCAGTATTAAGTGTCCATCACATGCAAAATTACATAAGCTTAATAATCATAGCAAGCTCTCTAAATCAATGAGCATCTTATGTAAATCAGCATAGCGTCTTTATGTTAGATATTTATTGATTCAGCGGCCTTAAGCTATAGCTATGCAGCTTATGTCCTATTTTGTGATCGCCCTTAATCAACAAGGAATATTATCATTGAACAAACGCGTTGAACTAAGTGGCGAAATTGACGCGTAACGCGCTTCTGATCTCCTTAGGATAATCATTCCCATGAATGCTGAGTGGCACTTGCCTGAGGGTAACTGACTGGTCTGGTCACAGCCAAGTACCTATCCAAGCTGATGGCGCATAAGTTCAATATCGATGCCGTGCACATCCAAACGTCGACCGCAAGCCACACGGAGCACCAAAGGTTTCCGTATATCCAAACCTTTTGAGAGAAACACGTTCAAAAGAAATACGTTTAACACAAAACGTCAGTGACAAAGAATCTTTGGTTCTTTAGCACAAATAGTAACAAAATCTCACTTCTTTACTTAGAAAAAAGACGAGATGGTTAATTGTAAGGTGATAACTATGTAAGTTTTATATGTAGAATCAATGTACACACACACACACACACACACACACACACACACACACACACACACACACACACACA
>NW_017305375.1:2863811-2877529 GCF_001594115.1 Trachymyrmex septentrionalis
ACACACACACACACACACAATTGAATAAACTATTTTATAATTATTGTAACTATAAAATAATTTATTCCACTATACATATGTACATTAGTTTATAATATATATAATAATTTTGTGTACATATAAAATTTGTATAACTGTCACTTTTATAGTTGCTACTACTATCTTTATCTCTAAATGTCATTTTACTTGAAATATGATCAAAAAAATTGATTTTATTGCAATACAGTAGCTTCATTCACCGGACATGTGTGAACAATTGAATTGTTAAATGGAATATATCTCGAAAATTGAAGCAAAAATAACTATCCATACATCGCTTATTAAATAGGACAAAGCTTATCGCAGATGAGTAGACAGTTCATGCATATGATTGACAGTGATGCATATCTGATAACTCGCAAAATCTAGCGAGTAGATAAGACGCGAAGCATATGTCAATCGTCGAATCAATTCCCATTCAGGTCGTAACAATGATTCACGATGTAACTACATATAATCCCATCTACTGCGTGCGGCATGCGCGCATCTGTACGTCCGCGTTGTACGCATCCGCATTATGACGAGCAATACAACCGCGCACACCTCTACAGTACTACAACCACCTGTTCAGAATTAGCCAGCGTTACGCGTGTTACCAATATCGGAATTCAGTAATTAACCTTCATTATTTACAATCAGATTATTGCAGCTATGACTGTACACGGTCATCGATAAATTGCTATTAAATGGATTCTCCCATTCTCGTTTACTAATTTCTTAAAATTTACTGATCGCTCGTTCTCTTTCCCATGTTTTGCCATATTTATCGAATTATGGAGATTTCTAAACATTTCATTTTCAAGAATGCTTTTTCAAGAAGGCTGATAATAATTGCAATTAAAAAAGGAAATTTCTTCTGAACAAAAGACGATTTTATTGATCAAACTAATAAATTATATATAATAATATAAAAAATAAAATTTAAAAATATACGAAAAGCGGAATTGTAAATGTATAAATAATATTCTTCATTATTCTATATTAATAAATTCTAAAATATTCAATACAATCTCGAGTTGCGGTTACTATTAGTAATGAATGGCAAAGAAAAAATCTATTAATTATTTATTATTATTCACATGACTACAGTTGTATAAGAATATAAATATGTATACATATAGTATATATCTCTCTGTAGCTCCGTTCTATCTTTGCTCTCAAACTCACTTAACAGTACATTATTTAATTAAAACCAATTTTATGTTACGTAATTAGTAGGCAGCATATACAGATACATTTCAGCATACCCGTGGTAAATTAATTAAACGATGTCCCGAGGCGTTTAATTTTGGGAAAATGTCAGGAAAAAAATTAAATTATCATAACATATATATATATTTTTTCATAATCTTAATATTTTTTCCCTTAAGATTAATATTTTCTGATTAATATTAATACAAATTAACTCAATACTAAGAATTCCAATATATACTTTTCCTTTTCAATACTCTGACGTCTATCTTTATTTATTATTTAACTGCGAATCTATGCATTAAGTACATTTTTAAGAAGTCGATGTTTTAGATCTACATTGTGTGTTCATTTCTTATTTAGGCTCGATTGCAGCAACATTACTTTGACTTTAAGCTAGGTTTAAAACTCTCTCTGTCTCTGTCTCTCTTTCGCTTTAAAACGAAACGGAGAGAGTTTTAAGTCTTGCTTAAAGTCAAAGTTGATGCAACCGCACCTTAGTGTATCCAATATTACTGTATCTTACTAACGTAGCGATCGATACTCGGTTTTAGTCTGCCCGAACAAAGTTCCAGCAATTAAATTATTATTTCTCTATTAAAATATATAAATTATAAAATATACTACGCATCTTTACAACAAAGATGCTCGTTGTTGTTTTTTTCTTCTTTTTGCACTGCAAAGACGATCTATGCCGCGTTACTTGACCAATTCCTCCGGAAGAAAGAGGCAAGAAGGAAAAAAAAGTCGTATCGTGATAAGTGCGCGGTGAACTAACTTGTGCTATATCGTGTAAACTCCAACTAAATGGAGCATCGTATTCTTGGCTCGAGCTACTGAGATTCACACCGCTTCTATACTCCATCCACTGCCCACCGACCCGTTTCCAGGTGACCGTTCGCGTACACGTAAATATTGCAGGCACGAAAATCCAGGTTGGAAGGACCAAAGGGAAAAGCCAACAAACTGTTGCATTCTCCGTGAATCACACTTAAACCGGTACAACTCGTTCAGGATAAAATGTATCCGCCGTTCTACTACTCGTTTCTTCCATCGCGCGATACTTTTAATCGTATTAGAAAAAAGTGAAACAATGCTCAAAGGAATAGTACAATGAGTTCCTGAGAGATACATCGAAAGAATTACCTCGTTGAGAAAAAGATGAGCGAGATAAGAACAAGAATGTGTTTCGCGATTAAAGAAAATTGTGCTTTGGAAGTAAATATTATTTTCTTCATAACAGTTGACTTATTTTTAATAAAAAATATATTTTGTGTGCACAAAAATATTTTAATTATGATTAGAAAATAATAGAAAATTTTTCGAAAAAAATCATTTTGTAACACAGAAATATATATTTTGCAATAAATGTTAAATAACAGAGACAAGAAATATTATGTACTGCAGAGATAAACAATCATCGAAAAAATAATCCAAAAATTAATTATTTGTTAAACATTTCTTAGATTGTGTGATTCTGAAATTAAAATTAAAATCAACTTCAAATATCAAAGATATTTGCGCTTTCGAATACATTCGCGTACGTTTCGGAACAGTAATATTTTTTGTAAACAGTGCGCAAAAAATCCCATCTCCCATAAAATACACCTCGCTTGTGACAACAAGCGGATATTGCGTGAGACAGAATTCGGTAAATTGATTCTGTCGAAAACCGTAAGGTTAGTGAACGTCCAATGGATGAAACTTTGCTGGCAGACAACTTGTCGTATCGTTACGTAATAATGCCGTTGCAATTGATCCCATTGTACCTCACCGTTGTATAAAAAATGCACTATTGATTGCGACAAAATAAATGCTATTCAAAATGCACTAATAGGTTAATATAAAGCGCAAAACGTAAGGTGCTGCTTTAAAGTGCGATCAAATCTTTATGATGCAACAGATAATTTTTATCAAACGCTTCGCTTTTGTTGATTATTTTTTGCTACTTTTTATAATTATTAGAAATATGTAATATGTATAACATTTGTAGCAAAAATATATTGTTATTTGCTACAACAATGACATAACTTAATAACTTAAAAACATAAAGGAAAAAACACTTTTAGAAAATATAATTATATTTCGTTATAATCAGTAATTACACCAAAATTGCATTTTAAAATCAATGCAAATTACAAAATTTTAACGATTTAAAACATTCAAACTTATTGTCTGAAAAATTTTGTTTTTGGAGTTATGTCTTATTGTTGTAGCAAAAGAGCGATATACAGAGCAACATATAGTGTGTATGTGTGTGTTTGCGTGTGTTGTGTGTTGTGTGTGTGTGTGTGTGTGTGTGTGTTCCTGGATTAACTACCAAACATAAAATATGAATATGAAAATATTCAAGATCTCAAAACAAACAACATTTTCCTCTGGAAGTTTGCTCGCAAACGTTTCGTTTAAATTTAAGAGATATCTTGGATTACAGAATGGTAAAAAATGAATAATATTGAAATATCTCTTGGTTTTGTATGAAGTACTCATTAATGATTTTCAGTTATTAAAGCGGAAGATGCAAGCGAAGGAATTTATATAGACACACAATGTCAGTCAGTTATTTGTTCTCTCATCGATAAGTGCAATTAATACTGTCTCACAGTTGGAGGCTATTATTTTGAACAAAACTTTTAATAATTGCATTTTGATTATTGCAAAGTAATAAACTTAGATTATTTCGACATTATTTATTCCTTATATAATTTTGTACTTAATATCTCTTAAACAAAGCATTTGCTAGCAAACTTCCAGAGGAAAATTTTGTTTGTCATTATTATTATGTTTGTTATTATTCATATTTTAGTCCGGAAACATCCTGTATAAATATATGTATATACATATATAAATATAAATAAATAAAAGTACATATATGTCTATACAGTGTGCCAAATCTTTTAATCTCAGTGATATCTTAATTCTCTGTTTTCACTTTTAATAGAAGAAAGTCGCCTGTACTGACATAAATCTTCTAAAAAGACAGCCCCTTATTTCTTGCTAAAGAAGTTAATTATTGAATCTTATTTCTGATAAAAACATAATCTGTTTAGATAATTAAAAAAGTAAAAATTCATAATTTATATATTTGTAGCTTATTTTTACACAAAATTAATTAAAAACAAATTCTGCAAGTGCAAAAATAAAATGTTTATGATTTTCTTTTGCAAATTGCGTAATTTAAATAATAGTAATTATATTATTGATGTTATATAGTTTTACATATTTGTAGTTCCCCAAATTAGTTTTATTACATTTTTTCTTTTACATTTTTTCATATGATTTTAAATATAAATAAGGGCAGCATAAACCGGCACAACTGTCTACAAGATAAGATTATAAGCTAATTTAATCTATACGAACATTTTACAATAAGTCATTACTTAAATTTTAAGTCTTAAGCCGTAACAAAATTGACTAGTTACAGTCGAATGTGAAAAGAATAATCGATTATAATTGGTTAATTTTATACGGCCTAAGACTTAAAGCTTGGGTAATGACTCATTGTAGAAAGCCCATTATATCTTGCGTTACAGTATCAAGTAGCTCTATCAGAGTTCAAGACAATCATGTATTTATAAAAAAAATCTTAAAAAAACTGTCATATTATATATTTGCAGAATAGTATAAAATGCATACAAATCAAGAAAAACCGTTTTATATCAAAGTAAACAGATTCTAGAAAACCTTATATTATACATTCAGTTGTAAATATTTTGTACATATGATTTCTTCCTGTGAAAGTAAAAGAATAGAAATATGTGGCATTGTTGTTTACTGCGTCAGCACAAACACAGTTTTGGGACCCATTTTGTTAGACGCTTATTTTTGCTTATTTTACAAAAAAGTTAATTATTGCAAAATTACAAACAGTAGTTACCTGATGGTAGACAGTTTTTGTAGTTTGTAATTATGTTTTTAAAGTTTTATTTTTAGCTTCTGTTTCTGAGAAATATTTAAATATAAAGTGATGTATCGGTATCAGTGACCTTTCTCTACCTATTCATTATTCTATTATCAATTAACGCGTAATGAAAAAAGATCTTACCTTATAGACCTCCCAGGTTGCGCTGAACGGTAGGACAGCGACGCCGACCATCAGATCGGCGACCGCCAGGCTCACAATGAACATATTCGTCACGTTTCTCAGCTTGCTGGTACAATAGACGGCCAGAATGACTAGGACGTTACCTACCACCACCATGACATCGATGATCGCCAGAACGATTAGAGTAATCACGTTCCACAGACTTGACCATTCGACGCCGTCGTACAAAGCAGCGCATGCGGTGGCGTTCAGGTCTCGCATTTTAATTAACTCTCGCGGTCCTCGGATACGCCCATGTGATCCTGTCGGAGGACTCCAGAGGATATCGGACACGGTGACGACGACGGGTGATGCGAACTCGGTAGGACGCGCGAGGCATCGCGAGCCGTCGTAACGGGATCAAAGTTCTTCTGCGTTAAAACTTAAATGTAACTCAGAACGATTAAATACACTATGGTCTTTGCAGTTTTTCACAGAATACCACAATCCTCTCGCACTACCAGAAATAATAAGTGAAGACTTTATGACTGGTCGATCGATTCACTCGACGGTAGGACTAGAACTGAAGGAAGCTCGATGTTTACCATGGTCTTTGAACCCGAGGAACAACCACGCTTTCTTCGTATATTAATCTATCGATTAATTACGTTTAGTTTCTTAATGAATTAATTTTTCAATTAATTTATATCTTACGCGAGTGTCGTCAAGATGTTACATCAAGCTTTATATTACGTTTAATTTAAGTATCTTTATGTTACACAGAATGAAGACAGGAATTGCAGCTCGTTTCTGAATTATTCTCAAGATTGTCACTGGACTTTCTTAAATACTACTTCAAGTTTGCGAAATAAATTACACTTGTTTTTATACTATCAACTTAGTGTTAACTGTTACAACAAAGTTCTTTGCCTTTCTCATTTATCATATATTATTTCTAATTTTTCGTCGAACGCGGTTGTTAATTGAAGACCAAATCCCGTGGATTGTCATCAATATTCCCACGATTACGATCGGATGAGCTCGTTAATGCGCATGTATACACGCTTGCCAAAACACTTGATCATACACTGCTCGATAGTCAATCCGATGCTTTAGTTTCGTAGTCGCAAATAGGGTCGCAAAACGTTACCCCTGGATAATCGATAACACTCGCTCTCAGCATGCACACAGTCGCTAGCGTTGCATCTCGGATGTCTAACGTTAAGCAGCGTTTAAACAGACCGTTGTTTTAGACAGCTCGCCGGGGCTATCGAATTTAACGAACTACAATCTAGTTTGTGCTTCGGATATCTGTGTGGCTCACTTGTCACCGCTTTCATTTTCCTACCGTCGCGAATTTCGAGTGCGCGATCTGCAACAATCGCCTTGACGTCAATCGATCGAATCTTTCATAATTCACAACGCGAATTTCCTAGTTACTTCGTCGGATACGTTTAATTATCTACATTCGAATTCTACGCGACTACTCTCTCGTCCGCGTTTATATTTGATACTATTACAATCGAATGAAACGCGCGACTCTACAAATGTGATACTTCAACACTATTTTGCGTGATCCCGCTGACACAACGCGCAGAAGGTCGAAGCCTTGACCGGAAACCGTTTCGATGAAATCGCCCTAATTGTCCGTCATCGAGCTTTGTATTGTCATACGATTCACGTGCCACCGATCCATTAACGTTTTCCTAAAAAAAGACAGCAGCAATACAGGAAAGGGAACGTGTAGCTGACATCCCCTAACGCGCTGACACCGCTCGCTTGATCTTCGTTGGTTTCTCTTCTTCTATCGCAGCATGTATCTCGCTTCTCATCTCTCTCTCTCTCTCTCTCTCTCTCTCTCTCTCTCTCTCTCTTTCTTTTTCTTCCCTCTCTTTTTTTTCCCTCGCCGCGGATATATCAGAACCTGCAGCGGCCTGCAATCTCTCTTTCGGAGGCTTCAACCACGCTATACTGCTTTGACTGCACTTTTCACTCCCCCGCACAAGCCATCCCACGACGATCACGTACCTACCCCCGTAATCCACCGACCCTCTACCACCGTCTTCAGCTGCAACCACCCGCGAGGGTGCTTCTCCTCCCGTTACGAAATCGAATCCGACGGAAGTTTTCCGTCGCTCGTTCCGCTCGAAGGACCGACGTTATTCCGACGGGAATAGAAAATAACGTCGTCGCCTCTATTAGGCACGATCGTCAACTAGCGTTTACTACGAATTTTACCGACGTCGAAACGACCCGTTAAGTACTCCTTTTCTCATGATTTCACCTCGTGAAATGATTTTCTCGATTCCTAGTTTGATAAAATGCGACCAAGTGTTTCCAGGAAGCTGTGAGCGAATCCTCCTATTATATAAATCGACGGTATTTCCGAGAAGTCCTAATCGCCCACGATACTTTTGCTTTGCAAATATACAAATTCTGCAGAAGTACACGAAACTCTTTTTCCACATAAAAAAATTTCAGAATAAAAGATATCTCGTTTTTTCTAAGATTGATGTATTGATACGTTTCTCTCGCGGCAATAATAAATATAATATCAAAAAGTCTAACAGATGTTCCAATTTAGCCGAAGAAAAGCTGACGATTTACAATATACTGTCGTTAAACCAATTTCCAAGTTATGCCTCGTTAAAAAAGATACGTTTTTTTTATTGGTGTCTTTGGAACGCTTTGAACTTTCACATTTGAACACGCACGATCAAATGCTTCTGCACGAACAGATTACGATCGCGATACGTGATCCTACGAATAAAAATTATTTTTCTCTTAAATATTGCTCCTCTCTCGACGTTGAATGATACCGGATTAGCAATTCTTGTTGCTCGTTTTGCGGCTGAGACTACGTTTCCAGCTCAACTCGGTAACGAATATTTCACGATCTTTCGTCGAATAATTCCTCAACTACTGACCCTCTTTTCCGTGCCGAGAGAATCTCCATTACGAGGGTGTATAAATAGTTGCTTAAAAAATCAGATTGCTTCCGTCGTTCTATATTTAACAACTTCGGGAATGATGAGAAAGAGAAAGAAAAAGATGTAGTAAAAATTATTTTTCTTCTTATCACACTTCGATTAAATTCCTTCAATTCTCACCTCGCTTCCGCGTTATATGCCGCGTTTATATGCTTCACTAGATCTTCGCGCAAGACTCTCGCTTATGTCGACTGTTCCTTATAATCCACTGTGACAAAACGTATGCTCGACAGAACATAAGTCCTCCTGACAATCACATTTTCGCCTATTTACGATTCGCGAGTCAGGATTCTTCCATTTGTTCTTCGCGCTGGTACTTTCGTCTTCGATCGTACCGGTAAATGGAGAAAAAGGGTGGAGAGTTCAAGTGTATACGTGTTACCCTTAACGAACAGCGCCGTGGGACGCGCGTTTGTGCGCTAAGTCATCCACAAGAAATCTCGATTCAGAATGCCCTACGCGCGCTCGTCCCTCAGGATTACGCTCCCGACGCAATGAATTTACCGTTACGTGGCCGACCGGAAATTGCAACCTTTCTCCCGGTGTTCTTCTCATACTCACCCCTCTTTTCACAGAACTTCTATTCACTGGCGTTATGTGGGAAAAGGGCAAATAAAACGGTGTCTGACTTTTCGGCGACTTCCTGAAGTACGATCACGTTCCGCACCGAGTAGCGAGAACGGCGAATTTTTGGTGTGCAGCTTCTCGTGATCTCTCGTGATCGTTTGTCGACGTGTCGGAAATGCAGGGCGTAGCAGGGGTCGATCGATGCCGGGGATACTGAAAATTCCCAGGGTGTAGATTCCGCGTAAATCAGTTTCGCTAAACGACTTCGCATGCCTCCCCTTTCCGACGATTCTCCGCCCACTCTTTTTTCGAACGTGGGTAGATGGGTGGGTTTTATTCGCTGTCAGAGACTTTCGATACCGAATTAATATTTTCAGTGGTAGCTTCCGCGCAAAATAAACCGGTGAAAGATTTTATTTCTCAATGATCGATTTTTACCGAACGGAAAGACCGCAGAACTTGGAATCGTTTGACAGGCTCCGGAATTTCTTTAGTTTTCCGCGCTTTTTCTTTCCGACTGTTTTCCTCTTCCTGCCTCAATAGTTTTCACTAGCGACGCATCTTCTACTTGTCGAACGCGAGACGTTGAATTTTGTTACGAATAATTTTTCACATTCGGTGACATTTCTCACGCGTTTCCTTAATTCTCCCGTTTCCTCTGCTCATCGATTTTTCACTGCATTATATGTTTTCCCTCGAAATCGAATCAAATGACTTGTCGAAGGCGATTCGTTCGCACCTTCTAATTCGAGTTCGCGCAAGTAGCCGATTGAATCTTTAATTCAACCATTTAAATTCCCGCTCAAATATACCAAACTAATTTCATTATGTCGATTATTTGGAATTTCTCCTTCTTCCCGGGAATCAAAGCCAATATCTTCCTTCTTAGTGTTTTTTTTTCTCTACGCAGTCAATTAAGATGTCCAATGAACCAATTATTTTCCTTCACACCTCTCACGAAGAGAAAAAGGAGCTAAAACGTTACATGAATTTTCAATTATCCTTCTTCGTGGTTGCCTAAACATTCTCACGGGTTTTCTTTAATTACTTCGCTTCTACGCGAGAATCTGATATGCCGAATGAATTTCCAACGATCCCTCTTGGTTTGGTCGCAATTTATTCTTCGAGTTGCGCAAAACGCCGGATGAATTTTCGATGAGTTTCACTGTCGCTCTTCCGTATTGCGCCTGTTACACTTATTCTTGATAAGGAACTGAATAATACTACTACTATAGTATCATTATGATACTTAATCAGCACTTTATAGAAGCACCGATTAAAAAATAATCGGCGGACTTTTAATTAAGCGAATTTCCTAAAGTACGATATTCATCCGTAAGTTTACCCCGCAATTTCTGGTTTATTTCGCTGAAATATCTTTAAAATATCTCTCTCTAATATGCGTCGAAAAACTCAGCGCTCCTCTCGGAAATTCAGTTTAAATAATTATACAATTGCATTAATTATCGCCGATTTTCAGTCTGAAATAACCAAATTTTCGGCGGCCTTTATTTTAATCACTACGCAAATATATATTTTCACTAAAACACCGAATAAAATCCCGTTTTGTTCTCTTCACTTCTATTCCTCCGATATGCTGAACCTCAGTCGAATCATCCACTTGAATTCGTTTCTACCTTTTCACGTTTCGATTCCCATTCGGCCCTTACTCGATTCTGTCCTCCTTAATTGCCCTCTTCTCAATTTTTCTGCAGTTCGATTTTCCTCTCTTTCAATCCAAACATTTAAAATACTCGCTCGATCGCGAGTAATAACTCTTGCTTTTCACCTTTTCTCCTTACGCTTTCTTTTCTGATATTTCCTCCCGACTGCCTGCACTTTTTAATTGTTATTCTCCATCTATTATTCTGCTATCTGGATGTCACAAAGCATTTTAAAGTTTCGCAAGTTTCTTTCAATTTCATTGAGGCGCCAAATAGCTTTATAACAAAGACGACGGCGTGACAATTTTAATTTTGCTGATGCAGCGAAATAATTATTGCACGGTCCAAGTATTGGACCATTTCTAAGTGCCACTCAAACTTTCCCAATGCTGACGATTCCTCTTCTTCAAGTTCGGCAAGCCTCCAAGTAGTCCTTCGTTTTTCCACTTGATATGAGACTAAAGTTACTGCAAATCCCGACCAAATTCTCGCGGAAACGTTTCGCGAGAGGTCTTTCTTGAAATATTTCGATTTTCAATAACGGCAAAAGAGAGAACAATATGAGAAAATCGACCACGATTAGTCGCGAGCTGGAAAATACCGAGTTCGTCCGATAAACATGTCAACTGTGATGCAAGGGAAATCCTATTTACTTTCGTAGCGCGCATGATTATCCGACAACGCGGTACCGAGCTTTACGCATGCATCTTACTGGTTCCATGAAAAGAATTTTGTCGTTTGTATGCCAACCGGTGCGTTCTACGACGACGCTACAAAAACGTGAATGCAAGAAAAGCAACGCGTGTCTTCGCGAAAATGAGAAATCTTCTCGTCTTAATTATCTTCGATGAGATGATTGATTAAGAAGTTTAAGAAATTACAGACAACACTTAGACGCGTAATTAACGTTTACACTAACAATATAATGTTTATATATATGTACTCTTATATACGATTGATTCGATCGTGTGATGCCACAACTTACGTCGCAGAACGATGTTGCAGGCTTTCTCGGTGAAGTCACTGAGCAGTTTACTTTGATCAGTCTTAACAATTCTCACGCGTCAAGCCTCTGGAGTCTAGGAGTAAAAATCACAGCCAGCGAAGTGAAATTACGCTCGTCGATCATTGCCGCGATGGCGATCAGTCTCATGTGCTCTCGTATGTGCGCTTCTTATTTCTCTTTATTCTCGTCGACCTATCGTCCCGAATACTCCCGGGTACGCTAAGTTATCTGTCGGCACCTGGCGCACTGTCTGTATCTGAGCAATCTGAAGAGTGCCGCCTTCTTGATACGTTTCGATCGCATTATTTCGTCCGATCGACTCTGGCTCGACGATGGAGATCCTTTCGAGGTAATGCGCGTAATGCATCCCACGGGCACGCACTTCTCGATGATTTATTCCACCCTCGTGTTTATTCCGCCCACCGAACGGTAGCGTCTGCAAAAGAAAGCATGAGAAAAATCTCGTTGTTACTGCGACAAGGACTTAATATCAATTGGCGACGAGTGCAATCTGCGAGGCAATTTAATCTCGAAGAGAAACAATGACGAGACTGACTATATTCAACTATTAAGCAGTAACGTTACGTTTTCTTCGTACTTAACGAAATAAATTTTGTCGAAGAGAAAATCTCTTGTTTCCGTCTCTAAGTTTTCTACACAGAAAGAAAGTTTTTGCTAAAGTATTGGAAAATTTAGATACAAATAAAAATAATAATTTTGTTGACAAAATAATTGCATAAAACGTTCAAGAGTTGATTGCTAGAGTATAAAAAAATTTTCGCAGTATTGTTCATGCTTGAGTTTCCTATAATTATTTTAATGGTCCAACAAAATTATTTTCAGATTTGTTCCTAGTTAAATTTTTAGATATTTCAACAAAATCATTTCTTTCTACGTAGTAATAAAACAATAATTAAATCTAATGCGAAAGTAACAATAATTACTTTCTTCAATAGGGTATCCAAATTTACGAAGAAGTTATTTTGAAGGTTAATCAATGATATTTTTTCTTTTTTAAAAATAAACATCTTTTTTGCCTTATATTATACATAAATAGATGAGCTTAATTAATATAATTATTAAACGTATATTAAACGTTTACCCCTCCTAAAGTTTTATTTATTTTTTCATTTTTAATTATAAAAAATACATTTTTTTTATTTTTTATTCTAAACAAATTTTTTGTAAATACATAAAATATTTTTCCTCTTTACAATTACATTACAATCATGTAAATAATTTCTGGAACTTTCGTTAGTTAGAATTTTTACAAAGTATCTGAAACTTAAAGAAAATTTTTACAAAGTTTGTGAGCGAAAAATAAAGAATATATGCTGAGATATTAATAGTATTACATTCATATAACTATACATTTCGTTTCTAATAACTGTATTTCGTTTATACTTGTTTCAGGAAAAATAAAAGTTATGATTTGCAAAATTTTTTCTAATTCAAGAATGAGAAGGAGAAATGCGAAGTTTTAAAATATAAAATAAAAAATTACTCGTTAACGCAAAAAAATTCTATTTATGTGCGATAACACAATTAATAAAAACGCTCTTAAAAAAAATCCTTATACTTACCTATGTTATTAAATTATTGTATTGCTATCTATATTATTCAATTATTACAACATGTATTATATATATATATATATATATATATATACATATGTATATTCGACTAATTATTTTCTACAACCGTCTGTATATCACAATCCAATATTACCTAAGTGTTATATGTGACTTTCGAATCTGCTGAAATTCTAAATTTGATAGCTCTATTCTACCAAACGGATCGGATGTACGAGGAGCGGAACGGTGTGCGCGAAGCCGATAGGGAATTCGATTCAAAGACTAGATGGAATTGAACGTAGATGAATGGACAAGCCCGGGCGAGCAAAAAAGAAAGCCGGGGTTTTGACAACAACCACTCGAATACAAAATATACTACTCGTTGGTAGATCTTGAAAACAAAGGTCATTGATTGATATTTTCGTTCAACGCTCGCGTTATATACATGTATATCTTCTCTAAAAATCTCAATTAACATAATGTAAATGGCTTCTCTCTTTCTCATTTTTCCTTTCATTAAAATCGTAGGCGTCATAAATTTCACAAAAAAGTGATCATATGCAAACATATTTCGCCAATAACGAATATTTTTGATTACATACGATGTAATTTCTGGCAATATTTTTAGTTTTATTCACACCTAATAAAATGTCAATCCCTTTG
>NW_017305375.1:2877629-2901155 GCF_001594115.1 Trachymyrmex septentrionalis
AACGATGTAATTTCTAGCAATATTTTTAGTTTTATTCACACGTAATAAAATGTCAATCCCTTTGACTTTATATCTATTTAATCACAAGTATAAAAGCAAAGTATTAGCCCATTTAAATATTGTGTAATGTTGGCATAGGCAAACGTATTTACGTAATATTGCGTGAAATATAGTACCAATATAAAAATAAAATATATATTTCGTATAATAGATATAAAATATATTTATATCATAATATACGTCCTTGTCATCGCTTTATTTATAGATTACGGCAGTTCTGCTTCTTTTTCGTTCTTTCTTTAATTACGATTGGTGCACCTGGTGCATCTGAGTGAAACGCTCGATAGGAACGTTTGACGTAATCCAGTGGAAACTCTCAGAAGTGGAATGCGGCAAGAAAAGTATATATCTTCAATAATTTCAAATTTAACAACCGTTAAAGAAGTATTCTTATACTAGAATGATATGCGTATATATAAATATTTGCAAATATTTATATCAACATTTTGCAATATAAGAGAAATATCATCCTTTTTTATTACTACCTACAATATTTGCATGCCAGATATTTGTAGTATTGCAGTTTGAATAAAACGCATTCCTTTATTAGCATCCTTTAGCATTGTTTTCAGATATATCAAAGAGCACTGCTCATGAAAGCAGAAAGAAAATTAATTAATTCTCGTTGTTAATTTATTACTTTTTCAAACTGCATGTTTATTTCATCTGAATTTTTAGTACTTCGAATCTTTTATATTTAATTATGTACATTCCATATTTATATAAACAATTTTATTTTTCATATTTTTTGTATTTTTAATCTCATAATTAATTATATAATAATATATTTAGTTTTAAAAAATACCAAGTTTTACATTTATATGTTCTTTCTTTAAAGAACATTTTTACTTATATTTTATTCTGAATGTACATGACAGTACTCGTTAATTACAAGATACAAAGGAACTCGAGACCGTTTTTTACTCTTCTATTTCATTAGGTATATCTATCGGTATTACAAAACAGTGTCGCGTACAAAGCGTTAAGTACTTGGCTATTTGCTCTTTTGTACGCGAAATATATTTTCGCGAGTATGGCAAAGGGATTACGAGCAAGAAATATCAAACGATAGACAGAAGGCAATCCGAGAACAGAAAGAGACGTTCACGCTGCAACGGGCATATACGTATATTTGCAGCCGGGCAAAATAGTGAAACACGAAGATATGGCATCGAAATATCGAGGTATACGTGAAGTTGCAGTCAGCGGAGAACTCTTCCGCCTATTAATTAACCTTCAGCTCTTTGTTCTCATGTAAATACGTATAAAAGGATGCGTTAATATGCGTTATACATAAGTTATTTTCCCTCGCCCAATTTTGTCGTTGTAACTTTCATCTCTGCTCTTTGCACGACGAACTTTCGTGAAACTTCGCTCATATGAAAACTATTATTTACTTTATGTTCTGTATTCAGCTTTAAAATATTAAATTTCAAGATATTAAAATATACTCACTCTCAAAAACCGAGCATTATAACGTTATAATGGCTCTTTCTTTGCAAGTAAATTTTAAAATATTTTTATTTTAAATATAAAACATCCACTGATACAAATATTTTTTTTTCGCAGCATATGGCATGATGTTATTAAATAACGTAATATATATTTAAAAGCAGAAAACAAATAATCTATTACTATAACAAAATGATAATAAACAAAATTTCATAATTTACATGCGATACAGAAAAAAAATATCTGGATAAATAGTTACCGAATTTGAATGATACAGAAAGAATCTACAACTAACTATGAGGAGCTTCTCAGAGTCGTGTATTATGTTCATCGCGTATTCATGCACCTCGGCCTGTAAAAAGAACGACCCTTTATGAGAAGATGCACGCGCAAATGAGGACGGCATGTGCATGGCGCGACTTGTCTTTAGCATGTATGTACATGGATTTTTTTTCATCCGTTTTTATATTTACAGAAATTCAAAGCGTTAAGAAAGGCATCTTTATAAGTACAAACAAAACCATAAGGAAAAAAAAAACCGTAAACGTTAATACGTTAGATCCCTGATCTTAGCAGCTGTTAGAAATAATTAAACAAATTTCAGCATTTCTTTTCAACCAGATACTTCAGAAAAATAGAGTAATATAATTCAAGCTACCTCTTTCTAAATCAACAGTGACAATTTCATAGCAATGCACAGTCTATTCTTTATTAGGTCATAAAGAAAAAAAGAAATTACGTAGAATATGATATTGCAATCGTACACATAAAAAAAATAATTTTGCTGAAGTATCTAAATATTTAAAAAATAAATAAAAATCTAAAAATAATTTTGGATCAAAATAATTATACAGAAAAACTTAAACATAATGAAAACTTAAGCAATGCTGCAAAAAGCAAAAATATTTTGATATTTTAGCAACCAACTCGAGCGTCCCACCATAATTATTTTGAGATTTGTATGTAGCTACTACATTTTTAGATACTTCAGCAAAACTGTTCGTTCCGTGTGTATCTGTTTATAATAATTAATAATGCAGCTTTAGCTTATGATAATTAATAATGCAGCTCTTTTCTCATAACTTGCACCGGCTGCACCGTTATTAATACGTAATTTATTAAAAATCTAAACAGTCAGATCTTTTTGTTAAATGTAAGCACGTGATACATTCTTCATAATTTATGAATGCGCAACAATTACGAAAGACACCGACTATTTATCGACACATCCATGAAAAATACGAGCGATTTATAATTTTCATACATATTTAAAATTAACTCAAATTGTCCCTAACTTTGTGCACTTCTCTAGATTGACTTTTAATCGGGGCGTGACATAACTCCTCATTGGAGTCATGACAGGCGTCAAACCACGTTCAGATCATTTAACGAGCGTGAAAACTTTAAATTGCTACATTCAACGGCGAAAAGTTCCGGAAATGTTACCCTACCCGCCGGTATCTTTGCATTCATTTCGCCAGGGTACATAAATTTCCTTCCGTATCTTTCCGTAAGATTCGCATTCTTGATCTGGCATATAAATTTTGCGCGGCTTCGATATTGGGATCGAAGTGTCGATCGGATCGCTTTCTTTTTCTTCTTCCTTAATCCGAGGAAAGTTTGTTCTCTCGAAGAAGCATAAGTCGCGCGAAATTACACTTCGATGATTAATAATGGGAGACAAGCTCGGAAAATCTTGGCACGCATCGGCGCGCAAAGTACTATAAGCGTACGCGGCAAAAATCAATATCAGAGTCAGAGGATGAGATTGACGCGTATGCTACTGAAAAAATGTATTTCGAAATGTGTCGCGTTCTTGAAAATTTCAAAACAGAAGCATAAGTATATTAATATACTTTTTGTGAGTATATTATTTGCTTGAAAGAATTTCCGAGAGCATCTCCATTAAAAATTAGTCCCAGTAAATTAACGTCAAGGTGCACAAATCTTCTTATTAATTATAAAATATTATTTAAAAAAACTTTTTAAATTAGAAAAATATATACCAACTGCATAAAAAGTCTTGAATATTATATTCTTCTTAACTCTTCTAAGCACGATAGAAATCCAGATTCCCATCTTTTTAATTCATTTTTTGCATTTCTCAAGTAATTAAAATTTAATTTTGTTGCAAATTTTTGCGGTTTTACTTCGACAAGATGTGCGTAAGTACAGAGAAATGTATGTTATCCGTTAATTTTTTGTTTTATTGTTCATATTAACAAAGTGTAAAAAATAGTGTATTTTTCAGAAAAAATTCATATTGAAAGCAAAAAGTTACTTGACTAAAACGAAATTGGATACTCGGTAGTTTTCGGGGTCATTGATTACGAATCTGGCCTCAGATTTTCAAAATTCAAAATGGCGGATCCAATATGGCGGACAAAAAATTAAAAAAATAGTTCTGGGACTATAAAATGGGATCAAATAGGTTTTTTGGGTCGCTCATTGCGAATCTGAAGTCAAAATTAAAAAATTCAAAATTACGGATCTAGTATAGTGAAGTGAACATTAAAAAGGCAAATAATCTGTACAGCATATGTGTATGTACTGCATGAGGGTTACTTTATGTTCGCTGCTTTTATTACTAACTTTTTGCTTTTCGGTCCGCCATTTTGGATCCGCTATTTTAAATTTCGAAAATCTGAGGTTTGTAATCAGCGAAAATCCCCGAGCAGCAAATTTCAACTGAATTCTACGTAAAGAAAAATGTATGCTTCAAAGGATTAATAAAAAACGGATATGAAATAAATACAATTAGCCAAATATTTCATCAAACAAAATCTCGAAAAAACTTATTTGTAAAAGCCGGGTAATTTTAAAACGCACAAGACAGATTGAAAGTGACTGAAGTAATCAATTGGGTTATAATAAAAAAAAATTTGATGTGCCCAGGTCGCATTAAAACGCAATATTCCAAGACCTTATTTTCGTAATATGGAAAATGCCTTAATATTGTCTTTTACTTTAGTAAAAAATACATGAATTAGAGAGAAGGTGCAAGTTTCTGTGCATTTTTTCTCACATTATTACACTACAAATAATTATCTATCACTTATTTTTTTTATATATATTTCACCGCGTTTTCCATATTAAAAATCTTCGGGGTACCATAAATCACACATTGAGTACTCATAAGAAAACAAGTTAATAATCAATACAAATAATATTAATAAATACTGAAAAAAATTTTTGGTTAAAAATGGACGAATCAGAATTTTCTGATTAAATTTATTATAATTCTAGTTGAGATAACCGCAATTCTGGTTAATACAATATTTCTGGTAAAATCTATCATTTTTACCAAAATAATTATATCAATCAGAATTCTACCTATCTCAACTAGAACTCTAGCAGATTTAACTAGAAAATTCTGATTCATCCATTTTTTACTAGAATTACTATTTAATTCAACTAGACTATTTTTCTCAGTATATGCGCTAGAACGGTAGATGCTTAAACAATTAATTTTATTTTACCTTCTAAGTTTTGTATATTCTACCTACTCACTGATTAATATAGTTTATTTATGGATTTTTTATTCCATTAATTGTAGTTATTAATTGTGGTTTTGTTATATTCAGTGACTATGTTAAGATTGTGTAAATCAATTAAAATTCCTTTTCAATTCCAACGTTTATAACTATTATTTTTTGAATAAACCTACTTTTTATTCAGTTATTCGCAGTAAATAATATTTGTTCATATTTTTTTAGTCGCACTTTAATTTTTAATAAAGCCTAATAACTTTTAAAAATAAGAAGAAAAAAATTGTTTCTTCTTAAACTTTATATGTACAGTAAGTCAAGTAAGAGCGTGGTCGAGTTCATGTTATTAGCCTTGAGATAGGTTCGAATAGTTTCATACGATATATCTAAATCTTTCTGCTTCAATTTTGCTTGTCCTTGATGCAGTGTTAAGCCAGGATTCCGCGAAAACAGATTCACTATTTTTTTATCGTCTTTTTTTGTCCACTTTGCATATCGAGCCACGTTCCGGTAAATCATCGACATTTTTTGCCACATTATATCGCTGCACTCACTTCTGTACGAATGATTTCGACTTTTTCATATATTTGTTGAAGGCTGACATTTTTGGACCTTTCGGGTGAGTGCAGAGAAACACAACGTGAGGAACACGCTTCATAGCATGATGCGTATTTGGTACTCATGACGCTTAACGTGATTCTCTTAAGAAAGTTCAATGACAATTGAATCTTCCTTGATAGTGCATCAAGGATAAAGGTGCCCTCTATGGATTCATGATAGATTTAGGGCGATATCTTTTATTAGCTTTAAGTAAGGTCGACCACGCTCTTACATGACTTACTGTATATATGTATATTCAACTCACTCTTCAAAAATAATGTAATAGAAATATAAATTCAACTGTATGTAAAATACTATAAAAAACAATAATAAATAGTTATTTAATTATGATACGCGGATTATCTGATACAAATTTTTTTATTTAAATGCTGCATTAAAGTGCCATAAGTATGCAGGCAGAAATATTTTTGTAATGATTGCAAAGCTAAAACAGACCTCTCTGGATTTGGCTTCAGCTTGGACTTCGGTCCATTACGGAATAAATTCGCTCCTCTAGTGAATGCTGCTTATTTAATTTAAAGCGTAACTTCGACGAAATGACGTAAAAGAAAAGACAACGAGGAAGAGGAAACCGATGGCGTTTTAGTGAAAGTTTGTGTAGCCTAAATTGCGACCAAACAAGAATCTGAAAGGATTTATCTCGTCGAACGAGATCGTTAGTGTACGATGTTGCACAATTCCTACGCTAATATAAATGCAATTAACAACATTTCTTGTAATTCGCAGTAAAAGGTAAAAATTAATTTATTTATTCAAACATAACGTAACGTAAAAGCAAACACTGAAATTATTATATTATTGCAAAATGAATTATTTGTAATATATTTTGATACATACGACATACGAGTATATACGGTCGTTTTGAAAAATTTTAAAAGAAAAATATGTTTGTTTAGCAAATAGCTATTTAACAATTAACCGAATTTTAATATTATTAATTGGTCTTGATAATTTTATAAAAACAGTTTAATAAAAAATCGAATATTACATTCATAATTGTTTAGCGTGTTATCAACGTATCGTACAAATTAACAGAAAATGGTATACACGGCATAAACCGTAACATAATTCAAGCGACACCTCTACAATGCCAACCATGTATAATGCTGCAAAGACAATTAACGAACAATTTAATTGGTACGATTATTTCCATGACAATTATAATCCAGCATTTTAATCCAGCTTAAAGTCACTGATTATTCATTGCACACGCAATTACGGTAATTCTGCATTACAGTAGACGGTAACTTGCCGGGAGCTCGTTTCACCTCGTATAACTCGCCTCGAATACAAGTGCGAAGTAGCACAAGTCGGGGAAGAGGTCGACGTTGATGTTATGACGCTTAGAGGAGCCAAGTTGGCTGGCAAGGCGAGTTAACGGGAAAAACGATTGTCAGCTAACTTAAAGCTCTGGAAATGTTATTAACGGCATGCTCAATAGGCCTCTGGTTCGTTTGTTCTGTGAATTGTGAATTCATCAGAGCGCATCCAAGCGCATTGTCGTTCCGTTCGAATCGATGCATGATCGATTAAACCTAATCGAGCGGCGATCAGCGACCGTTCGAGGTCAGAAGATATATTCGCAAAACGTATAAATAATTATACATTACTTAAATGTATATATATAGTACATCAGACAGAGAAAATATTAGAGAAACTTGAGAAATAAATCCGCATTAATTTAAAAATCTTAAATTTGCGGGGAATAATCTAGTCTTGTTATCAGTTCGCAAAAGTTAATTAAAAACCCGTAATTGAATTGCAGAGAATAAAAAGTTTCACATAAAATGCGATTATTAAAAGAAGCCAAGAATATTCCGCCATCCAAATTAATTGACGTATGTTATTTTACTATGATTACCTTCATTAGATACATATCTCATTATTCCTGTTCGCATATTGTAAATCCTATTCAAAGTTACAAATGATAAAAGAGGAAAATAAAAAAAAAGATGACACATATTTTCTGCATTTACATTGCTTGATAATGAAAATTGCAACCGAAATAATAAAATGCAAATAAATGGAATTCGAACGATTTTCAATAGCAATTAGCTGACGAGTGAAAGACGAATATCGTTATAAGAGTTGCCACTTACTTTGAATCGTAACAAGGCGAGAAACAGCTTAAGAAAAAAATTATCAGATTTTGTAAGATGATTATTGAAATCGTGCAATGACGGTTATTTCTGATAGAGGCGGTTATGATGGGCTAAATCAAAATGCACAGAATGTAATTATGGTGCATCAAGGCATAATGATTTATGTAGTGAGTAGCACATAATCACTGCACGATTGATAGGATAATTAATCCCAAGATCTAACTCGATATCATCGAATATCATCGAATATTCACACAGAAAGAATATTTTGCTGAAGTGTCTAAAAATTTAAGTACAATAGATATAGCCTTGAAAATAATTTCGTTAAATCATCAAAATAATTATGTAAAAAACTGAAGCATGATGAGCAATCCTACCAAAAAAATCTGACGTTCTAGCAATTAAAAATTTAAGGTTGGTACATATTTATATTAATAATTAATTTTAGATTTGTATTTAGCTAAATTTTTAGATGCTTCAGAAAAATCGTTTTTTTCCGCATGTTTGATAATTAAGGAATAAGCAGTTAATAATTATCTCACATTTTGCGCAAAGTGAAAAGATCTCATTTTGATGTTAGAAAATTTATTTCCAAAGTTTCACTAAATAATTACGATGATTACGTAAAACGTTTGAGAAACTGTGATAAATTAATAATGCGCATCGTAACGTAGCGTTAATTTCATGGCAGTATAGCTTAAATCGTGGACGCGTCAACAAATGGTGTGCCTGGGAGTTTAATTAGTATACAAAGCGCGTAGTTAGAGAGAAGTTATTACTCTCGTTCTATAATGTCGTAGTATTATTATCATCTTTACGAATTTAGCGCCGAACTTTCGCCGTCTGATTTTCTCGCGAATATGTAGCGGAATATATCGCATAATTGTTATTGAACAAGTCGCATTATGTTATAATAGGTGACATAGTTTAGTAATCAGAGTTTGCTCCATTTATAGACATTACCTTGTTGGCGAATTATTAAACGGCTTAGGAACAGGTAAACTTCAGCGTTATTCGCCATATCGTAACATGCAAATTGGCGTATCCAATTTCGTTTCTTGGATAGCCACAAATAATTACCACTCGAATATTCTGAGTATGTGACACAATAATCAATTGCCTGTCAATTAACTTGAAAATTAATACGGAAATTAATATATTCGGCATCAAGTTTATTTATCATTTTTCTCACCACTTTATATAACAAGATTGATATCATTTAAAATTATAATTTCGTATTATCCTAATGAAAGAAAAAGAAAGGCATAGGAGGAGATAAATTAAAAAACTATTTAAACAAAACATTAATGTAGCATTAACTATATACGTAATGATGCTTAATAATTTTCAACATAAATTGATAAATAAATAATAAAGATATATATATATATATAATATAGAATATATATTTATGATACACATAATTGTATATTATATGTTATAAAACACGTAATTATTTTATGGTAAAACATGATATCATATTAAAATGTAGTTTTACTAAATTTCCAATTATAACAATAAAATAGTCAAAAAGAAATAATTATAATAATTTTCCAAATAAAGGAATATCTCAAATATGCCAAATAAAAAATAAAATTTAATAAACAAAATTTAAGAAAGGAACGTATCTAAAATCGATATTGCGAAAACTGTTCAAAAAAGAACACATCAGTATTCTTCTTATCTAAAGTCTATTTTATTCCATTTTCTAACTTCATTCTCTAACTCCGTATATCGAATTATACCGCATGAGAAGTTCATCCTTCTCGAATTCCGGGTGCAAACTCTTTCACCCGATTCCGTTTTCTGATCCGCGGCTAGCAAAGTTATTCTCAAAACTTTGTAGCGGGCGTATGGCGCTCTCTTTCGTTATCCATGATAACCAAGTCTATTAACGAGATTTCCGCGAGATCGGGAAATTGCGATTTTCGCGAAATCTATTTCATGCGTCGCGTTTTATCGCGGAAGTAATTCTAGCGAGAATTGCCAATCGCATAAAAATTCCCGAAATCGCTCTTTTTATATTTCTCTGCAGCAATCTTAGAATGTAAAAACTTTGCGAATAAAATCGTACTGCTAATATTAAACCTTTATAACATGTATATGGAAATACTTTAAGTTTGCGAATTGGATTCTCGTATTTATATTGTAAAAAGAATTGAGTAAAAAAAAATATCGATAAATTATGTATATATTTATGTAATTTTATACATATATTGATTATTTCTTTCTTTTTTTTACACATAAATCATTCAAAACTTTAATTTTATTTAAAAATAAATAAAATAAACAAACATTAAGACTTGAATTAAAGTAGATTTGATTGACTTTCTCCTCACAATTTATATAAATTGTAGAACGATCTCTCTCTGAGAAGACATATGTACGCGTATATGTGCTCTTAATTTACACAAACTTGCTTAATTTACGCAAACTTCCATCTATTATATATAAACGCATCCCGTTTCACTCTCCTGTCTGCCTCTACTTCGATCAACCAGAGGGTTTAAGCATTTAATACCCTTCATGTTAGGCTGAAGATAATGAAGGATACATGCTACAACGGTACCTACATCCATCGTTATATACCACATCTATCACTTGTTGCGTTAATAAAATGTTTTTGGAAACATGAACTGGAAATTACGAAATTCACGTAAAAATATTGTTATAAGATCCATTTTAACCGAATAAGATTCATTCTTCGTTTATTTGTATAAAATGTTTCTTATTTTTATTATATTTGATAAAATAATAATATATGTGTAATATATAAAAAAGAAAAAGAGAGAAATGTATTTAAAAACATTATTTTTGTTTCTTAGAAAAGTATGCTTTTTGTGATAAAATTAATTCAATAGAGGATAAAATAAAAACTTTTAAAAAATGATATATATTGGAAATATAAATGTAAATATTTAAAGAGATAATAAAACGAGTGCATATCTGTCGATAAGAACTAGTCGATTGTTTACCACGGAAGCGAATATTATTTTGTCGTATCGTTATATTTGTAAAACCTCTAGAATTTTCATAAATGTGTTTGTGTGTACGCAGCATAATCCTCGGATTTTGTTCCGTGACCTTTTCACATTTCTGTACACTCCCGGCAATAAATCTCTTCCCACACGATTCTTGACATTTTTGAATCTTTTTTTATTTTTCGTTAACCTTATTATAAAGCAAGTTATAGGAGATTCAGTTTCCTTATTTTTGTATAGTTATACATTCACTGTCTAAATTGCTTGTTGGCTTAACCGCTTTTTTACATCTTTTTTTCTAGATTTCCACTAGGATCATTTTAATGAAATGTTCTCTCTCTTCTCCTTCTCTTTCTCGCAAAGTAGATGCTTTCAATTCCGAACACATCCATGCTTATAAGAGTCATAGCCCGTCGAAATTCATAACGAAGCCGATTCCGACTAAGTAGGTAAATGCAGATATAACTGGATGTACATATCTCCAAGCAAATGAGATTGGGTTTGAAACAAGATAAATACCTACGGCACGGAACGATATTCACCCATAACTAGCTTCAAACCCCGTGATTTCTGCAAGTCTGCATTTTCTCCAATGATGCGCGATGGCGTAACTACATGACACAACGCAAGAGCATTTCCAAAAAACTTATTTACCTTGTCGAATATTAATAACCGACTGCTTTATTAATATTATATATTTTTATTTAATTAATAATTGTATATATATATATATACACACACACACACACACACACACACACACAAAATTTGGTAAATTACAAAATTTATAAAAAGTAAACAAGAAAAATTAGGAATTAAAAAAATGTATAGTTATATATAAGTATTTAAAAAATTATTTAGCATTTATAAGGTATATAGTATATATATAATGTATATATAACTATAAAGTATATATATATATTATATATACATTATACTGAATAAGAAAACCTTAACGAACATAAGTCGAAAGTTTAACTGTTTCTGAGATAAATTGCATTTCTGTATGTTACCATCATAAATAACTTACTAGCTTCTATGTGTTGTACGCAATGTTTACCTCAGTATTTATAAATCGCGTTCTAAATGTAAATAAAATGTCGCATTCAATTTCTATACATACTTCAAGCATAACAGAAGATTTCATCAATCACTTGTCATTAATCGGTGATTGCAGATCTATATATTATGGTGATTACATGGTTATAAAGTATCGTGCTAAAAATGTCAAATTACTTTAATTAAGAAATGGCAGGTATGCGTTTTTTGTATGATAGTGTCAATGGAAATGGCAGGAAGTTATTCATAATGCTAACATACAATAGAAAAATATTTGTTTCAGAAATGGTTAAGCTTTCAACTTCACTAAGATTTTTTTAGTCAGTATAATGTACATCATGTAAATGCTGAACGGTTTTTTATTAACAATATTTTCGCAAAATAAAAGCATAATTTTTCTTATTTTCTTTAGTATTTTGTACAATTCTCTTATACTCATTACGTACTTTATACATATTTCAATGTATATAATATTAATACTACATTATCTCTTTAACACAAATAAAATATTAAATCTGATTAATAAAAATAATGTTACATTTTATAATATTATGTTGTTATAATAAAGAAAGGAGAAGAATTTAACGTGCATTTAAAATTTTCATTTCCTTGAAAATTCTAACGAGATTTTACGTTTTCAGTATTTTAATCAGACGATAAGAGTCTGCAGAGAAAGATAGAATGAAAGTACAATAAAAGAGAGATGAAAGGTTAGATTACAATATGGTAAGTGATTAAAAATAGCGAGTTACTGTGAGACTTTTAAAAAGAGGATAATAATGAAATACAAAAAGGTACCAATTTTCCATTTAAGTGCCGTATCAATAACATCAGCGTTAAAATAAAAAATAAATATGCCCAAGAAATTATTCCATTCACATTTTACACTCTACATTATTTTTTCATATAATCAGCTTCAAGCTACATTTATTCCTGTGCATATTTTCAATTCATTATCATAAAATAACCGAAGGATTTTATCGTAACTTATATCGTTCATATAGATATCAAGAATTACAGTATTTTAATTCATTCGTCATTATCGTAAGATTGTTATTATAATTGCGCAAAATGTTCAAAAAGAAATATTAAGTGTGGACTTTGAAAACAGCTTCAAATGGCGTAACAATAAAGTAACAGAATGTATAAATATAGTAAATTTCAGAAAACGCTTCGTTTCACATACAAATTTACCATTTCAATCTATATTCGCGAGAAATTTTCATAGCCTTTTTCGATAATGTAGTTTAATTCTTTATAAAAAAGTCAAAAAACTTGAAAAAATGTATAAGTAAATTTAACTTAATTTAGATTGGTATATCTCCAAATTTTTATTTAAAAACCTATTCAATATTTGGGTAAAAAGCGAGACTATGCCTCATTGTAGCGCATCATGATTCATCGAGTTTCTCTTCCTCACAGCAACGAATGGATAAATAACTTCAGCGATAGAATTTCTCCACAAGAGATGATAATCCATAGAATCACAGGCGATTCCTGGTAACAACCAACGATGAGAATTGTGAGCAGTACAACATAGAAACCAGCCGCCTGCCGAGATGTGTTTAATCTGGACTGTAATCATGATCTGTCCATGATCCAACCGCGCACGCCCTGGTAATTTTTTCACAAATCTCGGATGAGATAGAGAGGAAAGTTTGACGATCAAATGTACGTATCGAGCAATGCGGAGCAGAACGGTGAGCGAACGTCAGTAAGACCCGAAGGCAGCTACTAATCTTCGGCAAACTAAGTTACCGGTTTCCTCCTCAGAAAGTAAGTATAGTAAAAGAGAACGCCGCATCCAAGCGATGTTTTTGCACTCACCACCCTAGATTTCAGACAGATTTTTCTTATCTCCGACCGCAACAATCTAACAGAAGTACAATATTATGGACACACACGTAATAAATTACCTATGATAAACTCGTAAATATTTATTTTAGGACGGAGCGTAAATAATCTTATACATTTATAGAATTATAAATGAGATTACACTAAGAAATAAATTAGAAAAAAATTATATAATATGTCATGATTTTTAATGTAATTCATCTAATCAATTTTATTATATTATACATTATAGTTTTTAATAAGCACTGAAATGAATCGTTTTTTCACAATTGTCGATATCAATTTGTCGCTTACATGATATATTTAAAATGAATAGAGAAACAATATTGCAATTCTGTTATCTATTTGTCTCCTGAAAGTAAACTTATGGAAAAGTATTTTATTTTCAGTTATATAGTTTTCTATAAATAAATCTCTATTTAAATTTTTTCTTTATGGAAATATCAATCTGAAGAATCTGAAATATTTCCTCATGCATTTTTTCAACATCAAATATATAATTCAACGCAATCTACATTCTAAATGATGTAACAAATTCTTTTTCTTTTCTTTTATGCCCTTTTCAAATTACATCTCTTAAAATTTTCGTTGTAGATGATATCAAACAGTATCGACATATTATATTTTATATGTACACGCATATATATTTTATATATGCATATATAGACATCTTAAAAGCAAATATTTTTTTTTATTGCCATACAGAATAAAAATTATTGCAGAGTAGTTGAAAGAGACACTGATCATAATATTTCATCTGTTTTTTTTTTCATAGTATTATTTAATAATACTACAAATGTCGCAATATTTAATTCTCTTTTGCTGCCTACTTCAATTATCATTCGTCGTAACTTTCCGCGACTTCCGTTATTTTACTCATTTATCTTCGGTAAAAACCAACATTTTTCCACAATGCATCAGCTAAACAAACATGTAAAATAATGAATTCGTCATGTTGAATTCTAGCTTTATCATTATAAACGAGGATACTCAATGATATATTTTAATTTTTCTGTCGTAAGAGAGAGAGAGAGAGAGAGAGAGAGAGAGAGAGAGAGAGAGAGAGAAAGAATCAATGTTTACATTCCTTATTTTTTTCCAAGGTTTATTCTGTCTTGCTCCCCTAGATTGTTTCTCCTTTATTAGTCTTGATGAAAATTCATTAAACAAATATTAATTGTCCGCAGCTAATTTTTTAAATATCATTTTTTAAATATCATTTTGCGCCAATGTATGAAGCAGGAGCTATTTCATTTTTTGAACAACTTGATTGAATATTCAGTAGTATGATCATTACATTAGTCAGACAACTAATACAATTCAGTCATTATTTTCTTGTGTTCAAAAAAAGTGTTATGTAATAATGATGCAAAATATAAATTGTAATACATATTTTGCATATATGCTTTTTTTTTTTGGTAAAAGAATCAAATCTTTCGTTAATGTTTGTAACTAAAGATCCAACACACTTTTTATAAAGAAACCAGCTTCTGTCAAATTGGCTGAATTTTGTATGTGGTTGCTTTTATGATGCTGATCAAAAGTCTCAATATCATGACTTCAACTTTTACGGTAATTAATAATCTGGATTTAATAATATGAGGACAATAAATATTAAACGAAATAAGTACATTATATAGCTTATTATGATATTATTTATAACAAATAAAGATTTTAATATAATATTTTTTTATTGCGATTTTTTTTAATGAAATTGCATATTCAAAGATTTATAAAGAAGAGTTCTTGAAAAAAAAAAAGAAAATATATTCAAAAAGAAAAAACAATATCCGTTTTATTATACATTTCATATTTTCTCTCGCCACTGTATAATATAAAAATATCCCAGGTGACTGTTCCCGAGTTAATAATATGTCATCGTATATACGATACTGGTCGTGATATGACGTTAAAAGAGGTGTCACTAGAAAATTTGAAGAACTGTTCCAGAAATTTGAGAACGGCATCATTCAACGCGTTCCTTTCAACACACATCCCTACGCATAGTATATGCATGTAATATTATATGTAGCCTTTTTCGTCTCTCATCTCTAACAGAATTCCTTCCAAAATGTTCTAAAATGTTTACCGTGTAATATTCTAAGGAAATAGATTGTCCCTGCGGTACTGGTAAATAAAATGGAAATGTGCGATCGCTTGTGCGTCCTTTATCGCTATCCGAGACGAGATTCAAAGAAAAGTTTCTCTACAACGGTGGCAGACGTGCATGTCTCAGTTTCACCTTTCTCTCTCGTTCTGAATAAATAAAATACTTGGCCTCCGACGTGCTGAGAGAGTATCATGATATTAATACAATTTATGAAACTACTTAGTTATGACAGAAATGTCGCTACATTCCAGTAAACGAGGTGTTGCTGAATGAAATAAATGCATTTAGGAAAATTAAAGAAGATTACGCTCCTCACAGCGTCTTGCGCTGACAGATTTTATAAAGAAAAATATAACAAATATACTTGTACAAAGAACTTAATGTTTATTTAAGTAAGAAATTACTATTAAGTAATTTTTTATTAATTTGCACAGCGTTAAAATTACAATTAAAATCAAACTAATCTGATATTGGTTAACTTCTATATAAAGCTGTTAAATCTGAGAAAATATGCTTTACAACTTAATGTTTACATAATTTCAATGATCGTTTATATTCCACGTGGTAATTTCTTACAGTTTTTAAAATTCTTTTCCCAAGTTTCAAAATATTAGTGAAGAAAATACGATAATATTAAGAAAAATCGAAACTTTTCTATGAACGTGCACTTCAAGAAAATAGTCGTCTTAGAGTTGAATCCCGATCAATTCCACCGGCTATTTTAATGCCGCTATTCTCTTTCACGTCTGCATCTAATGCCCATTTCCGCTTGACGTCCTCAATCCTGCTCTGCATGCTCACTCCTTGTCCTTCCGCTTTGCACGTGGTCTTTCACCTGCCTATCAAATGAAGGAAATTGCGCACTGTGAGAAAATATTTGCTTCGCAACGTGATATATCCACGGAGATGCATTAGTCAAACGACAATAATTCACACTGGATACGCGAACGGGAAATTATCTTGTGTCATCCTGCTGGTTGTAATAACGTGGATTATAGTAATCTGAGGAAAGTATCCAATCGCAGGTTTTCCTCGTTAACAAGACGCGCGCGGACAGCTATGCAAAATTTTTTATCGGGCGTACCTTTTCGTAACAAGTAAATTATAAAAAACGTATCCGTAAAGAAAAAGAAAAGAAATAAGACTTAACACAGAACCTGAGATGCACTGAATCAAATGGGATATTTGTTTAATAAAAATTTAAAAAGAAATCGCTATTCTCTTCATCACTTTAAAACTTTTAGCATCTCGAACGTCTTATTAATAAAGTTTTAAGAGTTAAATTTTTACTAAAGTAAAACGCGCGAAAAAAACGTGCGAAATTAAATTAAATGCTTGTTCTTTTCTAAATTATTCGTCAATACTGTATAATATTAAATAAATCTGTAATTAAATCTTTATTGCAATTTTAATATATGCGTTAGTTAGAAAGAACAATTTCCATAAACAATAAAAATATTATTACTGTTATACAAAATAATTGAAAAATAATATTATACAAGATATACTTACTAATAATATTATATAAGCTATACTTCCGTAGGCGGAAATATGAATTTCATTACATTGGAATTGAGACATTGGAATTGAGACACTGGAATTTTATTCGTAAAAAATTACTTCTATTTTAATTTCAAGGTTTACACTCTTCCATACATATTTTGGTACAACAAGTAAGGAAAAAAAATATGACGCTCTCGAGGAATGTTGTATAAAAAAATTCGCTTTTTTTTCTGTACAAAGGCATGCAATAAAGCTGAAATAATCCCATATTATGCAACTCGTAATCCTCACTTGTCTATCGTGTACACACAATCGCATTTCGACGTCGATGATTTCACCAGTAAGGCTAATAAAGCAATGATGATGCCGCGGTAATTCTACGGGGAGTAACAGATGGGATATTTTTGTTTGAAACGAAAAACACCGGTCGATGAAGGCGTGGGTTTCAGAGAGCAATTGATAGGCTCTGCTTATTATTTCGCGGCTATAACTTCGAGATCGGCATGAATAGAGGAGCAAATCGACGGAACAAATTTTCTATAAAGCTGGACTAACAAAATAATATCGGTTTCAGAACTTACCGAACGTACAAAGCATCACACAATGAATCTTATTATTCTTTATTAAAAAAGAATTGATATTGAAAAAGAAAGGGGAAAGAGAGAGAGAGAGAGAGAGAGAGAGAGAGAGAGAGAAAAGTAAGAAATCATCATTCATTTAACACCCTGGGAATAAATGTCCCTAAAGTGCTTTTAAAAACAAAAATACAGAAACACATATTAAAGTAAAACTTCTGCAAAATTATCAAAGTACCTACAAAGAAACATTCAGAAGGTTATAAAAAAAGAAAAGAAAATAAAAACTATTTAGTAAACAATATTGGTAATTAAATGATATGCTTAACGCTTTTGATATTAATAACTAGAGAAGAACAGATAAGATAAAGTTTACGCTTAAAGATAAAGAGAGAGCATTCGTTTTAAATATCAGAGAGAATTTTGTTCCAGAATTCGGCAGCGACGCATTTAAAGAATTTTTTGAAGAATTCGGTATGAAAGAGATAGAATTATTCATGATGAAATTGTGTACAAAATTAAAAAGCTTTAATGTTTGAAATAAAAGTAATACAAGGATTTTACCTCAAGAATTTCTTTTAAATAGAAAATTTTACAAGATGGAAAAGTTGCTTTAAAGTTTAATAGTTTTAGTTAAAAAAAATAAATGTAATTAGAAATGTATTAAATTACATGTAGAAACAACATCGCGTTTTATAATGTTTTAAAACTATTATGTTTTTGTACTCTAACCTGCTTTAAAAAAATATAAAAACACAAATATACACTGTTGGTCTTTATGTGTCGTTTTATTTGTAATCACAGTACTTTAGGCTTATTATGAAATATATATATCGCGAATTTTTAACTAGCTTTAAATTTTTTTTTTCTGTGTACGAGTGTGATGGCAATTTTAATATTTTTATTTAAAACCGATTATATATCGATGAGGTAAACACTTAATCTTCCGTTAAAGATTATAAAACTTTTAAAAAAATTTAAATTGCAAATATTCACTTTTTTGAAATATTCATATAATACTTTCTTTATAAAATAAACCTTTTATTTTCTGATATAATATATGCAAAGGAAAGGTGGATTAAAAGCCCGATAAACAAAAACATAGAAGTACTCAGAGGTCGCAGAAACTTAGCGTCAGCAATTAAGACTTATATTGGTTGGTGATCGATAATGAAGGTAATCGCCAAAGATAAGAATTCAACATTATGCGGAATATAAATAAATTTTACTGTACGCGCAAACAATTATATATCGGTCGACGTGTAAATTAATAGCAAAAACTATTTAAAACCATTTGGCTATACAAAGCGCTGCTAACCAGATTTTAATCTTTTACATTAGATCAATACAAATGGCACATGCAGTCAATCAAATTACTAATTTATATTAACTTCCTAGCAGCAATATGAATTATCTGATTTTGCTTCACAACTGTAGTAAAGCTTCAATAACTGCGTCAGCAGCGCACGATAAATAAACTTTATTTCCTACTTCAGACAACAAAATGTATCTCCGATAAGCGGATAATCTCTATTCAACTAACAAATTGTGAATGGAATTTATTAATTACATCGGTAATTGCCCATTTGTCATAAGATGATAATAAAATATCAATTTCTCTGAAACTGAAAATTGAAAAATATTCCGATTGACAATTTGTGAATAATCAAATCTATATATCATGGACAATCAATTAGGTAAAATAAATGCTTAAGTTAATTAATTAATACATGTGGCAGATAGTCATTGCATGCACAAACAATTAATAATGTATAACATAATATGTCCATTCTGTCGCGCGATTATCATTAATCTTTTTAATCTTTAATCTTTATTGCAATATAGAGTCCTTATTCTGTAATTTTTAATTATAGTAATGATATATTGTCGTTGCATAGTTTTTTTAAAATATTAAAATCTGCGCAATAACAATGTAACAATATCGTTACTGTCATTAAAAGTTACAGAAAATAATAAAGTTACAAAATTAAGTGACAAAAACAGTATAAGAGAAATAGACAACGCAGTGCACGCATGTGAAGTACCAGCAAAACTGCTGCTACAAAGTCTACTTGTAGACAGAATTGGATATAAAAAGTGAGCAAAGCAAGGAGCAAAGACATTACACGTGAGTACACGCACTCCCTAAATTCTTTGGAGTGAGATTTCACTTTTTAAATCTCATTTCGAAGAATTTAGAGAATGCATGTGCTCATGTTAATGTCTTTGTTCTTGGTCTGCTCACTTTTTGCAAGCAACAGTGGCAGTATTTTCATTCTTTTGAAGTGGAGTGAGATTTCACTTTTTCGGAGCAAGATTCACTCCAAAAAATTTAGAGACCACAATATACAAAATTCACATATAATACATCAAATTATCGTAAGCCCTATCATGAATCAGTTTACCGCATTGCACAGAGAATAATATTTCTTCTCCTCGTTTGATGTCACTTGAATTTCTTCCAGCGAATTAACGCGGCAGCATTTAGCGTACCATTCGGAAATTCATCGAAATTCACGATGGTTGTCGTAATTCGTCATTTGATACAATCACGCAAAATAGACATCGGAATATCACCACGCCCTAAGTAACGAACGAACAAACGAGGAAAAATCGCACCTATGTTCGCGCTCATTAATCACTCTTGGCATTCGTACCTTCGTGAGATTCTTTCTTTTTTTATCGCACTTTGGTTAGAGAACAGTTTCCACTTGTTTCCAGTATAAAGACCAGCACGGCTATTCCGATTGTACTCCCCCGAGTTTGTTTTGACCGACGCAATAAAACCGCGAGCTACTTTACAGAAACGGGGAAAATAGATTCGGGCGGGGAAAACGCGCGAATGGTGTTTCCCGACACCAATTTAAGATAGTCTTTACTTTGTGGAGCGAACGCATGAAGTTTTTCGCTCAGTTCATGATTAAACTTTAGATATTTCTCGAATTTATTAGACAGCACGACTGGTGCAAACCTTACGAAAGATGTGCAATATATCTTCAATCCTCCAACCTCTGGCAAGCAAATTACGTTTTTGTTTGATAAAATTACATTAAAAATTCTTGATACTGTGCGATCATTTTTTACTTCGCAACATTGAATAAACACAGATATATTTCCTAACGTAAGTTATTTTAATAGTCCTTTATGCTTTAGTACGTATTTTTCCTGCGTTTCCTATCGCGCATAGTAATTTTATCCGTATTTAGTCAGAGATTAAATTACGAAGAACTACAATTCCAAGAAGAATAATACAATAAAAAGTATTCAGAACAGATGTCATCGCTGTATTCTATGATAGTAATTACGTATGTCCTGAGTTGTTTCCCAACTGGTGCAATAAAGTCTGGCTCATGTTTTGTAAGAAGATAAATCCGCACCCTCTAATTTGCGATATCAATTTTCCAATTCGGCAAAACCGCGGAAGTTAAAACGTTATTAATTATCAAATTAAAGTAAAACAGGTAAAATTAAGCAGTAATGTAGAAACCGTGTCGAATGTAGTTGAAGTCGAATATAATTGACTTTTTCATTTTATAAGCACTATGGATTTAAAAAATGTATAAAAAAATATATATAATACATTTTGTTTTTTTGTTTTAACTAATTATACATGAAAATTAAGTGTTCTTCAACGTTTTCTACAAATAACAAAACTTATACCGATTATTTTTTAGCAGCAGTTATTTATAATACTATTAAAAACGATAGGTACTCACACAACATTTCATCGCCATCCCACGACGGGAGTTTTACCATAGTCTACAAATAGTCCGCAGTCATCGTAATAAGAGCGCGTTTGAGTTTTCAAGGAGATAAATTCAAGAAGCGTAGAAACACAGTCTTTTTACTGTAATGCGCAACCCATACAAACGATATTATGACTAAATTCTCTTTACCGTGTTAAAATAGAACTCAAACATACAATGTTAACAAATAATATTTAATTTTAGTCGTATTTAATATTTTAAAAAGAAAAAGAGAAGAGAGAGAAACCAAAGAAAAAAGAAAGAGATTTATATAGCAAGAAAGCCTAAATAATAAATTTTCACATAAATGTCAATTTTATCATATTATTTATACAACCAAATTTGAAGATTATAATACAAATCCTTTTAATATATATTGAATCTAAAGTAGAATCTGTGCGAAAATTCCAATTTATCATGCATGTTAAATTTATATTCATGCTAAAATCATTCTCGGATTAAATAAAATGTTCAGTCGTGAACAATTTGTATTAAAAAATGTTGGAAAATTTATGTTAAATTTAATAAATTTCACGTGTCCCAAACAATTCACTTAAATTTTTTTGTTAACACAAGATGAATATGTTAAAAAATAATATAAATAATGTAAAAAAAAAATTAACACAAAAAAAGGTAATACTGACACAGTTTGTAATCAAACTGTGGAAGCATACTTTTTCAGTAAAATTAATATTTATGACATTTTAAAGTTACACGCATTTCGCATGCTTTTATCTATTTATCTTACAATTTATGTTTTAAACCACATTATTTTGATATTGTTTATTTATAAACTGTTATTTTGACACTAAGAAATATTACATATCAATTTAACACAAAATATGGAAATAATATAATCACATTACATTAAATTAGCTCTCAAATATGTTAAAAATTTAATACAAAATTTTAACAAAAACTTGAGACTTTTTTAACACTATTAAACTATTTTCGACACAAATACAAAATGTTCTTTACTGTAACGAGAATCAGCTGTGGAGATTGAGATCGTAAAAGATCTCTAGAAAAGAATGAAACGACCGGAGCAAGTAGTCAGTGATCAACATGGTCAGACGTCATTCACGTCTATTTGTTGTTTTTACTTACTTAACGCCACTGCATCTCTCGACATCCTCTTGACCATTTCATTCCGCAATAATCTGAGACTATTTAAAGCAACCGATTTTAATAACACTTGCTTCACTCCAAAATTTATCGCATCGAATTTTTTTCGCTTAAATCTCTACGATCTAAAATCGATATTGTCTCCTTCGCTATTTCTGCCTTTTTTACTTCGGCGTTGAGTCTTGCATTATTTGCTTTTTCATCGGCGATCTCTCGCGATTCAGAAATCCTTTTTCGAGATTCGGGGTACGTTCGCGGGGCACGAAAAACGCGTTAACTAATTTAAAGATCAAGCGCTCAAGTGCGGCGTCTCAATGTTCGCGACGAAAAGGAAAAGGACAAACAGTGAAAAGGAGGGAAAAAAGAGACAAAGAGAAAGAGGGAGAGAAGAAGAAACCCGGCGAAGTCCCGAGGGACGATCGAGAGGAACGAGAGAGAATCGTCCCGGACGCGTCGCGAGTGACGAGCGCACTGAGGATCCGGGCGTCCCGTGCGATTTCAGCCGCATGCGCGATGCAGGACGCAGGCACGTCGCCGGCTCCCGAGTGTGTCCTGCTCTGTCCCGCCAGCACGAATCCCTCATCTTCGCAGATCGTCAGATCTCAGGATGGGCATGAGAAACGCGTGGACGTATATATGTCCTCGGAGATATACACTCGACACAAAACGCGGATGAATAAATCAAGGCAATGGCCAGGAAAAGGAAAGCCAGAAATGAGTCTCGAGAATGATATGATTAAGAGCTTTACTCTGATACTATGTCAAGTAAATATAAACTGTCAATAATATTGAGACCTGTTCCCTGAGAGAGCTGTATAGACTTTTATGTAGATATAAAAATATATTATAT